>NC_090749.1:2002482-2014982 GCF_036898095.1 Palaemon carinicauda
TCTGGTTATGAATCTGTACTTTTGTAGGGCCATAAAACACGTGAAATGAAATAAGGATGAGCTCTGAGGAAGGGGGGAGGGGGGGGGGGCAAAAGATGAGCTCTGAGGGAGGGAGGAAGGGAGGCAAATATTTCATACAGAGAAATAAGCAGAGAAGCGGAACTCACTCACTCACTCGAAACAACAAAAACATCGATGATTTAATGTTATGGAAGTTGTCATGTTCTCAGTTACTCTGAAGGTGGAAACGCTTAGCTTATCGCCAGAAGTGAAGGGGTATGACATGCCTCTAATACGCCACAGTAAGACATTAAAAAAATGCCTACACACATACGTACACACATGCGCACACACACAGTGAGAAACTATATTAGATTTATGTACGGTACTAAGACATGTTTTATTTATTATTATTATTATTATTATTATTATTATTATTATTATTATATCATATGTGTATATATATATATATATATATATAAATATATATATATATATATATATATATATAAACACACACAGACACACACACACACACACACATATATATATATATATATATATCCAAATTGTAAGTAAAAGGAAACTAATTATTTCCTAATCATTTATTCTACATTCAATAATTGTTATCAAAGTTTTTATTTGAATGCAAAGATACATCCAGTAACTATGAATAAAGACAAAGTTTAATTACCCAGAAAAAATATATATTCCATCGATCCAATTTCATTCTATTAGTAAGGGAAACCTAAATGAAAATAAACAGAAAGGTAAAATATTGTGAAAAACTATTATTGGCTTTTGTGCGGAGCTTGTGTTTCATTTATCATTGGGGCATACTGCTACAACGACTTGGGATATTTGTTTACTAAATAAACAAAGGACCTTGTTTTTTCTCTCTCTTGTAAAGTGTGAAATTATGATTTATTTTCTTCGCGGGGAGAGAAACTACAAAATATGATCCTCCGTGAAAAGAAATATATATTTCCATGTTGTTATATTGCGAGGCTTTTGCAAAAGTTCTTTTGAAATATGGTCAGTGGCGTTTGTAACAAAGGAGATATTTGTCGTAGAAAGAATATCTTTTTAACGACTCATCGTTGAAAGAAACTCCAGTTTCTTTGTAATAGATAAAATTCTATCACTCATACATATAGATAAAATGATAAAATCCTAAACGATAAACTAGAACTGTTTTTTTATACGTTGTTTTTATCAATGTTGTGATTTTCATTGTTGTTGAGGTAATTGATGTTTTGCAAAGGGGGTTGTACTCTAAGTTAGTGTTGTTGATGATGAGAATTGATAAGTGTTGGTGGTGATGGAAATCTGAGTAATACACTTTGTTGCTAATCAAACAAGTCATTGTTAACTACAACAATTATTATTATTGTTATATACATTGCTGTTCATTATTCTACTTTTCATTATATATATATATATATATATATATATATAGAGAGAGAGAGAGAGAGAGGAGAGAGAGAGAGAGAGAGAGAGAGTACTAGTGTACGTGACCTGTCGAAAAGGACGACTAGATATTTATATAGATAACTATACACACACAGATTCAACCCTTCCCTCCCTCTCCCCATTGCCTAGTCTTCATCTGCCGAGGTCTCGTACTATTCTATCTATTTCCTTATTTCCTTTGCTCAATTGGCTTTTTTTTCTATTGAAACCCTTGGGCTTAGCGCATTTCGCTTTTCGAACTAGGGCTGTAGCTTAGCCAGTAATAATAATAATAATAATAATAATAATAATAATAATAATAATAATAATAATAATAATATTTCTGAGGCTCACCTGATGAAAAGCAAGCTACCATTTTATAGATTGCTTCGCTTTTTAATTAAGGCTTATCTCGGTATTTTCTCCTCAATATTTACTATTTATCAAAGTTAAGGAAAACAATATTCGATGAATTGAAAAGATAATAGTTGAGTATAAGATACTTATTGATAAAAAGGAAAACTTATCAGAGAGAGAGAGAGAGAGAGAGAGGAGAGAGAGAGAGAGAGAGAGAGAGAGATAAATTTATCAGTAGGAGACAATAAAATTAGTCTTTCGTTTTAATACTACCGTGATTTACCATCGGTCATGTAGATGCATATTTATCTATCTGTTTAAACCTATTTTTAGTATAAGTGACAGATGCTTCGAATGTTCAACTCCTATTGGATGTCTTATTTATTTAGGATCACTCACCGAGTGGGAAGAAGGAAGGACAATTTCCTTTCTAAGGAGACTTCTATCGCCTGCATAGTCCAAACAGACAATCACCTTTGAGTCTCAGTGATAATATCATAAACTTTAGTGATATTGCTTTTATCAATCCATAGTTTATTGGAAGCTTAATTGCTTGAGACGGAAGCACCCTATTTCGTGAATGGCATCTTCTGTCAATAGAGAGACAAAATTTGATGGGAGTGAAGGTGAAATCGATCAAATGACCTCTTAACCACGGAAAAGGTCAAAGGGAAAATCCTGGGAGGACTTTGAGTGATGGCCATGGATACAGATTTCTTTGTGGTTGGTATTTGTATTTTGTAGGATAGATAAAATTACAAAGTGATTTTTAGTCATTTATATGTATTGCATTTTTCCCATTGTTTTTCCATTTACCCTCTTCCCCTTTTTTCCCATATCGGTAAACAATCACATGAAAGATAGATATGGGAAAATTAGACTTGGGAGAGCAAGTTGAGCAACAACTGGTTTGGGACTTGAAAATTTCTTTAATTTTTAAGAGTCAGAATCAGCAAAGATTTGAAATTGGGATTCTGATCATCTGATTTAATAGGAAGGAAAATAGGTAATTTTATTCGACAATGAAAGAGAGAGAGAGAGAGAGATGAGAGGAGAGAGAGAGAGAGAGAGAGAGAGAATTAGCTTCAGGAAAAATCTAAGTCTAATGAAATTAAAATTTATCATTCTATTAGCCCTAAAATGCCCCCATTTGAATATTCAGACATTAAAATACATTTTTGTGGCTTAGGGGTATAGGAGAAATTTCTCACGAAATCGCATGAAAGGCCTACCATTGGTTAATATTGCATTGAAAAGACAGGAAAAAATATAATGCAAGCTGTATAAATCACTTTACCTGATTGAAATATTATCCTAATGAAAGAAAATTCATATACATCGAGATATATATATATATATATATATATATTATATCTGTGTGTGTGTATGTGTGTGTGTGCGTGTGTGTGTAAATACCTGCATCCCTATATCTTGTCTTATACTGAATCTTATTCTATAAGAATTCTTCTCCTGAAGGAGATTGACTGACACCTGCAGAAGTTGGGGATTTCCCGCAACTCAGTCTGAGGGATTTTGTTGGACTGAAAGGGATTAGACCACACGGTTTGTATATTAGGGATTATAATCCACGAATTATGTAAAGCCCCGGAGAGAAGAAGCCGGGTCATTCAAAAACTCTTGAATTAGTATCTTAGTCGATTATTGCTTGTTTAAATCAATTACCATAAGTTCGTTTAACATGACAAAAGCTCGTATAGCAATATCATGGACTCTCTCTCTCTCTCTCTCTCTCTTCTCTCTCTCTCTCTCTCTCTCTCTCTCTCCAAGACATGCTAAAATAGCTGGACTAATCTAACAAAGTCACCTCTCATTTTTATTTCAAATCATCATCATCATCATCATCATCTCCTCTCACGCCTATTGACGCAAAGGGCCTCAGTTAGTTTTCGCCAGTCGTCTCTTTTATTCAAATAGCATAAGGGAAATGTAATTATTAAACAAATTAAGATATGTAGAAGACAGAAAGTGATAACTTGAATAAGCAAAGATGTCAAATATGATTGAAAAGAAAAGATTCCCCTATAATCAGAAATATGAGGAATGATAATAATTAAAAGAAAAGAAGATACGAGGTCTAATGATTGACCTTGACAATATTCATTCACTGTATTTATTTGCAGCAAGGTCATCTGATGTGGCCATTATTAAATGATCAAAATGTTTATTGTAACATATTGCAATATTCGTTCTCGAAAAGTATTTAGATAAAACATTTGATTTACCAAAGTAAAATTCCATAATTTTTTCTTTTATTTACCCATAATTGTCATTAGCTAAAGCCTCCAGTGTGAATTCATTATGAACGAGAGAGAGGGAGAGAGAGAGAGAGAGAGAGAGAGAGAGAGAGAGAGAGAAAAGAGTAGTATTCTTCTTAGGAACATGACGACAGACAATTATATCCCACATTTTATCAGTCTGGGTCTAAGGCCTAAAACTTTCTCTCTTCCGGCTTCACTTTTGACGACTAACTCTTTTCAAAGGAGAGAGAAAAAAAGCACTTTCTCTCATTTTTCTTTTTCTAAAGCAATTATTTCCCATATGAATTTCTCTTCTTGTAAACAACACAGGACATACCATGATGCTAATTACTTCCTTCCTTCCTTTCGTGTGTCGTTTCTCTTGATAATATCTGCAAAACAATCTTCGTATTTTCTTCTTATTTTCCTTCTCTTCTCTCCAGTCATTTCTTCATTTTCACCCTCTGCTTATTCCCCTTTACCAGTCATTGCTTTCTTGCCCCAGTCATCAGCCTTGGTCAATTTCTTACAGCTATTCAGTCATTCCTTGTATTTTCCCTTCATATCTATTTTATATCGATTAGGAACGCTAGTAACTAAAAATAATTAAACACTCATGAAAATACACCAAGAAAGAAAGAAGAAAAGGTAAATAAGGAAACATTTTATCAAATTTTTTTTCTTATTGTGTACCTGGTAAGCAGTAAACTATAGCGGATCACAGTCAGAGGTGGAGTGAGGATGGAATGAACGAGAAAACACTCATTTGGTCATATCAAAGTTCCATACTAAAGTGAACCTTCGTTTCCTATACTAATAAAAGCAGAAGCAGAAGCAGAAGCAGGACAGCCTCGTCCAGCAGGCAATCCTTCCTCTCCCCAACCAGGCGAAGTTATGCGTCATCAGAGGTTAGAAATTTAGTTCACATTTATAGAAGTGACCTTTATTTCACCCCCGAACCTGACGAGGTTATATATTTGTTACTGTATTTTACTTGATTGTTAGTCGACGATTGTGCATTGAAGTTATTATAAACAAAGGCAAAATAAGAAAATAAACGCAACGTAATTGTGCAAACCGTATAAAATGTCAACCATCACTGAGCAATTGATTGGTTGGGACAGGAGGCGCAAACTTTATCATTATTACTTGACAAATCGATTTTGTTTATGGCGAAGTTGTTGTTTATCTTGGTCTGAATACGATCATATGAAGCTAGTTTCATGATTTAAGAAATATGGTTTAGTTCTTAGAAGTGAAGCCGGTTGGGAAGCAACACAGCTTTTAGATTCAGTCTTACGTTAAACTAAGGATGTGGCAGTCTAAGGGGGGGGGGGGGGGAAATTTGGGCGTAGCCCCCCCCCCCCCCCCCTCCGTAGGTAAGGATATGGCTCCTAGGTTAGGTTAAATGAGGAATCTCATGTTACAGATGGTGTTCTTGTGTTTGTTTCCCTTGTTTTCCAGTCATAACTTTTGAAATCTTACTACAAAGGCTTCCGGCTATGTGAAACCATTCACATGCTTCACATACACACACATACGAACATACACCGAAAGAAAGCGAAGTTGTTTACATTTTCAATGACAGATCTTTTCTAAAGAAAAATTTTGCAGAATCAAATACTATTATAAAAGTATTCTCTGAAATATCAGGAGAGAGAGAGAGAGAGAGAGAGAGAGAGAGAGAGAGAGAGAGAGAGAGAGCATACTATTCATCATGGTAATCTTGTTTGTTATAAAATTGCTGAGCAACAGTTAACAGTTTTGCTTAGACTACGTTCTTTAGAATGATGAGAGGACGTCATCTTTAAGGTGAAGATGAAGGAATCCCAGGTCGTGTTTACATCCTTCTCTGCTCTGTAGTGTTGTTGTTGTTGTTGTTGTTGTTATTATTGTTGTCGTGAATCGAGATTGCCTTGTTTCAAATCGAGTTGTTCAATCCTATCACTTGCGAAAAACAGCAAATTAATTGTAAAATCTGTTGTTCCGTTTTATCTGTCTTATCGAATATCATTGAAATAAAACTAAACTCGGATATCAAACAGACTTTTCAAGGTTTAGTTTTAAGTCAGGCAATTTATATCCTGAGTATAAAATTACAAAAATAAGATCAAATAAGAGGAAAAGGTTATGTTTGTTCAGAAGGGAAAGTTCAGTCAAGACCAAGAGGCATCTCAGTGTTATGAGGACAGAGGAAAGATGTACAGCAGTCTCGAATTAGAAGAAATTCTAAAGGGGTTTTACTTGACACACTTTTGTATACAACGATCGGAAAGACACATTCACCATTCATTCTCCACTGGAAGACAGCAGTGAGTCTAACAGGTAAAGACATTGAAAAGCTGAAAACGATAGAAAAAGTTATTTGGGAAAATATGACTCTGCAAAGATATTGACACATTAATTAATAGGGAGAAAGGGATGTGAGTCTTATGAAAATAAGTGTGGGAGATTAAAAACAACACTGTATGGAAAAGATAACCAACAGAAAACAAGAAAAGGAAATTGTGGAAAGCACCAATAAAGTACTGCATTAACAAGAGTTACACCTAAATAACACATGTATCAAAGAAATGGAAAAAAAAAAGACAAAAATCTAAACCAGACAATTAAATGCTTATAAGGAGAAAGGAGACTTGGGAAAGGAGTTCAGAGATATCGAGGAAATAAAAAGGAGTAATTAAAAAGGAAATATTTCTCAAAAGCAAACTTCAGAGTAAATTAGCACTAAAATCTGGTATATGACGAACAGCAGTGCAGACAGCAATGTCTAGGTCCTTAACCTAGGAGATTATTATTCTTTTGCAATATACATCTGAGTAATACTGTAAATAATGTCTACTTTGAGATCTTCTGCCTTCTTTACTCACTTCCATAAGATAATAAACTTTTTCAAGCACAATTGAAATCAAGATACACGAGGTCAAGATGGAAACTGAAAATAGCCTCATCATCGCAAATCAAGGGTCGAAGATGACCTCAAATGACCCTTGGATGGGTCTTACCTAGAAGTGATATTATAGACACTATAAGTAAGAGGGCTTTGAAGCTTTAGGCTACATTTTGGAACCTGTTAAGAAGTAATGTTTCCTTCAAATGACTCTCTCTCTCTCTCTCTCTCTCTCTCTCTCTCTCTCTCTCTCTCTCTCTCTCTCCAAAACTCGCACTAGGAAAAGGAACAGAGAAGTTGTGGAGATCAATCTTTTGTAATGTAACTGTTTGCATATTAATTCACGGTTATATTTTATTGGAACTCTTATTTAAAGCTTATTTCTTCTGTCTTTATTCAATGAAAGAAAGCTAAAAAATGCTCTAAATAATTGATAATATAAGAATAATTTTACTTATCCCTTCATCCACACGAATCAAAGTCATATGAAAAAAAAAAAAAAAAAGATTATAGCACTAAAAAATGTTTCATGTAACTATTGAACTATGCGTCATTTAAAAGCGAAGAATAACGAAAAGCGAACCATGGAGTTGAAGTGTGCTCTGTATAATCTTCTATATTTGTTTACTAAAACATTTAACTTACTTGTAAGGTGTCTGTCTGTCTGTCTGTACTGAGATTCAGTCTGTTTCCGCTTGGACATCAACCAAGCTTTAACGTACTTTTGTACAAATCCTGTCCTTCTGAAAACATCACGGTATTTATGCGCGGTTATAGTTCATTCACAGAATTGATGGATAATTTATAAAAGGAGACTTTAAATGATTCGTTCATGTTTTAATGAAATTGGAATAGGAGGAATGTGATCAATCAAGCATACTTTGGCTGTCTTCTTCTTACGGACTTATTCAGAGGTGAATTGATCTTCGTTGTGTGTGTACAGCCTCTCATCATTTCCAAAACTAATCTCCTTGCCCTAAGGATATGTTGTCCATAGAATCAAGGTATCCTTTAAATCATCTAAAAGAAATATATATAATCATTCTAATAAAAAGAAATCATATTTTTTATAATTAACTCCTCCGTCTTCCCGTTATCGACTGTAATATAGGGCGGAACATTCTATAGTAAACCGAGAGCTATTATAAAATAGTTCCATGGAGTATTGACAGTAACTCCTTGCAGCGATTGACAGGATCTGTCGATGAAGGCAAAGACCCGTCTCTATGATGTTGTTAATGGAGAGAGAGAGAGAGAGAGGAGAGAGAGAGAGAGAGAGAGAGAGACCTTGAGAAAGTGAAAAAATGAAATAGTTTGTGTAGCATTTCATTGATGACCAACGAATTTTAAAAGCCCTTTGATTTTTTATCAGAGAATGGAATAGGAGCTGAAAGATATTTCGTACTGCATTCCCATCACCATAATAAATCATGTATTATAAGAAGTTACCATTGTAAAATTTAGAAATCATTATAAAATCCCATTAAAGAGATCCTGTCTGTGAATTGACCTATGTTGTTGATAAATCGAATGACATTTGAAGAGAGACAACAATACATTTCACAAATAAATCTGCAGGAAAATGGAGTAGTTTTAGACATAACCCTGATTTAACAAACTTTTAGGCTAATAGCGTTGATTATAAAACATGTTGTAATCTTTATTTATTCCACAAATATGTGTTGATGGAACTGTTCCAGAACTTGTAATCAATTCAAGTCTCTTTGTGACTGACTGATGGAAGGGAACATTCAAAATTGATGATGCTTTCTCGTATATCATTAATTAAGGAAATATTCCACCTGAATAAGCTTTTGGAAATGTATCATTGATAATTGTCTGAATGTCTGTCTCGCCCTTCGTCTGGTCTTTATTTAGAAGTCATGTTGTAATTGAGAGCAAATTCTTAATTGGTACATTGAAGCACCTCATTTGTTTTGTTATCTTATGGTACTTGATTGCTTGCAGTGATTTATCATTATATTGTGATGCTACTTTACTTATGCAATTAATGAACATCTCATTTTACTATCAAACTATTTGGACGTATTTTCTCGTCTATAATGTTAGAGGTAATTATTATGAATAAAATATATTTTATTGTTCCCAAACAACAGCAAAGTACGTATTTTCATTCAATATATCAGGTTGAACAAAATGAAATATAGTCTTAGAAATAGATAGATCAAATCTAAAGTTATATATTTCCCATTTCCGGTAATTCATTAAAGGATAAAAGCTAAAAACGAGAAATGAATAAATATATCTCTAATACTTTGGGTTAGAACTCATCAATAACCTTATTGTTAATGCGAAGTAAAATTGACACTTGTCTCTTATGGCGCAGACAATGGAATAATGCGTTTTAGAGTTCCTGGACTTTGAACGTAGCCTACTAATCTTCCAAACTGTCCATTTTCACTATTTGGATTCAACAAATTATATTTTCGGCATCGGAAAATAAAGATTTGGTCTTGGTTCCAAGTAAATTTGATAGTATTTGTCGGAAATTTAAATAAGAAATTGATTCTGACTTTTCAGGCCACTGTGACCTTGACCTTCACCATATGAGGTGCAAATCTGAATGATGTTTAATGTGCATCATAGGTCACTAAATCAGTCTAGTAGTTTTCAGTAAGTTGCTGACAAAGAAACAAAAAGACAAACACACTCGCAGACAAAGAAATCTACCATAAACATAAGGGGAAATATCTCCTTCCAAATAATTGCAAAACCAAAAAAAACTGTTTTGTATTTCACAGTAGTCTACATCCTTTTTCAATCCTTTGCCTCAAACCTTCACTATCCCACGGAGGAGGCATTAACTTGAAAACAACACTTGCCACTTTAACATCTTCCATATCACCTGACACTTCCAAAAGAGTTTTCCTAACTAAAGGAAACAGATGGTGGAAACCGGAAACTTCTTCAGAGTTTTAGGTTGGCCAAATAACTTGTTTCGTATTGCAAGACGTTAAAAGGTTTTATTGACATCGCTGCAAATGACAATTGCAGGAAGTTGCAAAAGAAGAGCAAAGTATCTGGAAAGAGTCTTGGTAAAAACACCGCCTTGTTACTTTGTTAACTATTCCATGGAACCGGAGACGAAAGGTGTAACAGGTGGGGGCCATGGACACAGAAACACATATACACACTACACGGCATATTGAATAGCTATTCCGGTGTCAAACTGTCATATCTTAACTTCCTCTCTGAAAATTTTTTGGCTTGAATTATACTCGTAGTATTTCCATTTCCTGAAAAAATACAATTTTGAAAAAAGGATAGAAATTAAGAGAAAATTTAACACTAAAAACTATCAACTACAATTTACATTGTTTCTAGTATTGGCTAATAATATAAGTTGAGGATTTATCTATTTTTGTCCCAGGACAATCAGTCATCCTGCCAAAGACTTAAAACAGAATATATCAACAACTTTGAAGGAGAACTGACAAGTAATCCTGTCAAGGAATTCCAACAAGCCTTAGCAAATGAAGCTTTAGAGACGTGACTGGAATAGGAATAATTTTCCCGTATTCCAGGCAACAGACAAAAGTTCTACCGTTAGGAGCATTGGCAAGATTTGCTCTGTACAAAGTCAGTGGTAAGATGGAAAATGAAAGTTTTGTGGTGACCAAGACAATAAAGCTGTTATAAGAGACTTATGGGATTAATGGGGATGTGGTAAGGGACTAAAGGGCCAGGGAGGGGGACGGGTGGGAAGTGGATAGTAGGGGGGGGGGGGGGAATAAAAAAATGAATGAGATCATCCGTTAGAGAAGCGGTTGTTGATTCGGGCTTTCTCTGAACAAAAAGGAAATATTCTCAGTACAGAGAGAGAGAGAGAGAGAGAGAGAGAGAGAGAGAGAGAGAGAGAGAATTAATGTTGGGTTTATCCGTTAGAGAAGCGGTTGTTGATTCGGGCTTTCTCTGAACAAAAAGGAAATATTCTCAGTACAGAGAGAGAGAGAGAGAGAGAGAGAGAGAGAGAGAGAGAGAAAAATTAATGTTGGGTTTTGACCCCCTTTTGCCTATCACCTGGGGGAGAGCCTCTCCTTCACTCTCTTCAATCCTTCATTTTCTATCTTATAATTTACGAAACTTGAAAACTATTTTAGCTGTTTTACACAAATCTTATTTAATTTATCTTTTATATTTATCTTATTCATTTTAATAATTTCAAGCAACAAATATAGATTATAATTGAAAATCTTTTAAATAAATTGACTTTTTCAATTGAAAATTAGTATACCAGTAATGTATATCTTATTTCATCTCCCTAAACAGAAATATTCTCAAATTCAAATATTCCACTTCTCAAATGTTAACAACAGAACCTACTAATCACTATTAATATTTCAATTGCATTAAATGATTATATTGTTATTCATATATTATCCAATGTATTAATTGCATTATAAATTTAGGTAAAATTATGATATCACACAATTATGCCATTAATCTTTTACTCGATACAAAGCCTTTGAAATTCTACAAAATATCATTTGTATTATTTATTAATGTTTGCCCTGGTGTGTCTGAAGGAAGCAGTTTATTGTCGTTAATTGGACCATTTTGATGAGCAATAAAAGAAAAGCTGTGTTATTATTATTATTATTATTATTATTATTATTAGCTGAGCTACAATCCTAACTGGAAGAGCAGGATGCTATATGGCCCACAAGGACTTCAATAGGAAAAATAGCCCAGTGAGGAAAGGAAATGAGGAAATTTCAAGGCGAATAACGACACAGTGAGAGAGTCTCTTAGTCTGGTCCAACAAGAGAAGTAGAAGAAGATTCATTTGTCCATAAATATCTTTAATGCAAAACCCGAGGGTCTAGTGGCAGCAACACTCAATCCTCCATTGAGAGTGACTGAGTTCGATTCCAGGATGAAGGAAGATGGATTCCATATTGCTTATTCTTCATTATGATTCATCATTCATGAATTTCAGTGGTATTTGTAATCATTATTCATTCTTGAAGTGCTGCTGGGAATTAATCTTAGTAGACGTATACATTCTGCATACAGTTGTCTTTGATGTTATGATAATTAGAAAAAGAACTGCTTCGTAAATGAGGGATTATGCCCTTCATACAGTAATGAACCCCCCCCCCCTCTCTCTCTCTCTCTCTCTCTCTCTCTCTCTCTCTCTCTCTCTCTCTCTCTTAATAAATGAATAAGATAAAGATGCTAAACAACCTATAATCTATCAATCAACCATTATGTTTGACCAATTATCGAAGAAGAACTGCCGTGTCAGTCCTATAGAAATATCTAAAGCTTAAAACTTTCCAGTAATTATTTTCTTAACGAATGTTAATGATTTCGTTATGCTAATGACTATTGCCATTCGCAAATATTATTCTGATCAGAGAAATAATCTAGTAACTTGAATGAAGTTGATCCTCCCACGTATTACATTCTAAAGCTGCTGAGTCGTCTCATTCAAAGGAAGTTCAAATTAAAACACAGATGTTTGGGAAAGGATTAAGCGATTGGGAAAAAATCGATAGCCATTGAAGGGGGAGAGAGAG
>NC_090749.1:2019982-2077009 GCF_036898095.1 Palaemon carinicauda
TTCATGTAGACACCTGGGAAGAGAAGAGTACGTACACATGTCTCTAGACATCCCGATACATAGAATACGAACAGCTAATTCAATCTTTTTATGTTACTAACTGATGCGTAATATCTTTATTGATCCATGAAATATAACTATGAAATCATATGAATGTCTAAAGGACCTCGGTCCTTCTTGGGAGGGAATCTGCATCTATTGGATTCATCCCTCTGTCAAGTATTTGACAAAGGGACAGAGACGAATATATTGTATATACGACAAGAAGTCAAGTGAAGAGTGAATTCCAATGTCAAGTTCAGGCCAAAGAATTCTTCACTTCAACAAAATTAGATTGACACAACATTTCGACAAAATACATCTTTATATTATTATTATTATTTTTATTATCATTATTATTATTATTATTATTATTATTATTATTATTATTATTATTTTTTTTTTTTTTTTTGTGATTGGAATTTTATCTCGTCTTCAAATTAACAAACAGAATAGAATGGAATCCTTTAAAATTCATTATCTCAGTCAATAAGATGGAAAATTCGAATAAAAGGAAGAAATGAAAAATGCTTTGTAAATCATCAATCAAAATAAGTCTTGTGTGAAATCATTAATTTTCTCTCTCGTAGGATTTGACTTTTTCCGATTTTGTCAGGTTTCAATTTTCTTTCGTCTGGAGACAAATGATTTAGAAATGAATCTTAAATTGATTGATTGTCACTTCGCTGCACAATCCAATCTAATTTAGTAATGGGATGAAGTATGATTGAATTTAACACGTGTAACGCGGGAACACACACATACATACACACACACCTTCAAAGTACGTTTTAACACAGGTAGACTGAAATAACCGGAAACTTGTGCATCAGAAACTTGAAGCCTTAGGACATAAATTATTTACAACTAAACGAGCTTTGGACAGAATAATACTGGGAATAACAGAAAAAGAGCAGCATGGATACGAGAGTAAACTAAAGTAGAGGATATTCTAAGATATGAGGAAAAGAAATGAACATAGGCAGGACATATAATGAGAATGACAGATAATAAATGGATATCAAGCGTAACAGAATGGGTCCCTAGAGATTATAAAAGAAGGAGGGGAAGGAAAAGGAGACGATGGATTGACGAAATAGCATAGAAATAGCATAAACAGATGCGATTGGAAGGATATATCTGAGTCTTTTGTTCTGCAGTGGACAAGTTATGGCTGATGAGGATGATATATATATATATATATATATGTATGTTTATATATATATATATATATATATGTATATATATATATATATATATGTGTATACATATACATATATATGTATATATATATACAAATATATACATATATATATATATACGCATACTGTATATATATATATATACGCATACTGTATATATATATATATATACGCATACTGTATATATATATATATACATACTATATATATATATATACATATATATATATATATAAATACATTCATATATATATATATATATATGTATATATATATATATATATATATCTATGTATATGTATATATATATATATACGCATACTGTATATATATATATATATATACGCATACTATATATATATATATATATACATATATATATATATATATATATTTATATATATATATGTATATATATATTGTATTTATATATACACACATATATATATATATATATATATATATATATATATACATATATATATATATATATACATATATATATATATATATATATTATATATATATATATATATATATATGTTTGTGTGTGTGTGTTTGTGTGTGTATGTGTGTACATGTATCAATGCATTCCCCCTGGGTTCCAGGGTATGCAGAGGACATCGTTTATGGTAACTGCATTTCGATATCCAATCTATTTCCCAAAATCTCATAAATATCAATATTATAAAACATGGATTTGCATTAAATCTCAATGCAAGGAGATTTAAAGTTAATATTGTCAAAGGAGCAATGCAATATTCCCAGAAGAAAACTATATTCTCAGGATCCAATAAATAGCAAAGGATGAATTACTGAATTTTTATCTGAGGTAATGTGTAACGGTTATATATTCAGTATCCCAGTAATCATATCATGTCATTATCATTATGAGTATGCAAAAGTTATCTTGACTCTGCTATTGCAAGGATGTCTCTCTTCGTGGACGTTTCAATGAATTTGACTAAAGAGATGAGATCCACTGGTGAATATCTATTGGAAATAATCAAATGTGAAAATTGAGGGTCATGAATTAGCTGTTGATCGTATGTCTTCTAAAACTCAGATGTTCTGTAAAAGAAACAAAATGAAAGACGTTACTTTTTCTTCTTCTTTCAAAACATCATTTTGGAATCGACCGAATTCAGATATCTGTCCATTCGATAACTCCACAAGAAGTTTGTTAGTTCAATGGTTGGGACTTTTCAAATGGAACGAGAATTGATCGTGAAACAATAATACTTAGATGACATTTTGTATATAAATCAAATGAATTATGGATATAATATAGTATTTAACTATGAATATTTTCCCATTCGATTTTACGTGCTAAGAGAAATAGAAAAAAATCAGGTAAAAATTCCATGAACTCACACAAAAATTGATCAATTTGTGATACTATCACGGCGTCAATAACCTTAGATGTCAGGATGCTAGAGAACTTCAAATCATTCATTCATTGTGAGGCTATCAAGTTACTGTGGCTTTAGTAAAAATCTTAACAATAATGATAATACTGATAATAAGGATTTTGACTCAATGTGACTAGACACTGAGTTATAACAATATATCCTTTGCGTTTTGTCTCTTGGGTTGAGTTTCCTTTACGAAAGAAGGTTTCCTGATTGAAACTAATATCTATTTTTCTCTTTTACTCTGAAGTGAAAAGAACTTTCTTATTAAAGAGAGGATTTTGCTGATTATTATTTGCTTTTTATCAAAGACACATCTCCAAAGATTTTCTATTCATTATTAGAGGACATCAAGGGCACTGATCTACATTGCTCTTCCAATCTTGATGTCTCTCCTAATCGGATTAGATCCGATGATTGGAGTTTTCCCAGTCGTCAATCGCAATAGCCCCAAGTAATGGATGGCCATTCAACCATGATCTCACTATATGAGGAGATTAGATTTGATTGGCTTTCAAAGCCAGGGATAAACTACATCGTTGTAGTAGAGTATGATTCCGGTTACAATTACCTTCATTCTTTAAGGAAAGAAAGGCAGATAGACTGATATTACACACACACACACACACACACACACACATGTTTTATACGAACTCCATACACATTCATGCATTTGTATCCCAACTTCCAAAACCTGTGGAAACTCTAACAACAAAAACGACTAATCAGTTTAGAGTGTTTTTCCTTGCATGTCTCACATTACCAGTAATTACATGTCAACAGACAAGAAAATTTTGTCTTCGTCATGCCATTACCAAATGGTCAGGAGTTCGTAAGTGATGTTGATGGGAATTTCATCGAACGAAATTACACGCAGTTTGTGAAAATTAATTTTCTCTACTTTGCTTTGGAAGAAAACTTTCCTTTTTGGTGAGCAAAGTTGAAGGGATTATTTCATCATCAGCAATATTATAGGTTTTTGCGTTAAAATTCCAAAACAATTTTCAACTTATCCTGAATGTTTTTGCTGCAATTCTTAAACCAACTCAAAATATTCGGGAGAAAATAAGCAAATCCCAGTTTCACCATGGCAATGAATGGCCTCCTGATCCCTTTGCCTGGTCTTATAGCCCAAACTCCATGTAAGTATTCCTCCCACCCATCTCCTCCAAATAAATATTGGAGAGGTGTTTTTCTTTCCTTACCTTTTAGTGAGTTTAAATGATGTTTCTAAAAGTGTTTATCCAAAGAGAGACGATGAACGTGCAAGAAGGAAGTGGCTGAAATGAGGCAACAAAATGTAAACTTCATTGCAAGATTATTGGCAACTTCAAATGAAAACTGAACTTTGATGTACCCGGAATTAAAAACCTGTAAATTTGGTAAATGCGAATCTAACAGGTATCCTGATATGCGAAATTTTTAGCTTTAATTTAGAAGGGCTATTTAACATTTATAAAGACATCTTCACTTTTATGGTTTAAAAACTGAATTTCCTTTTATTCATTATCTAAGATAAAAGATATCGGCGTCAATGACCTTCGATGGTAGGATACCAAAAAAGTCCAAATCAATCAATCAATTAATTCTTTTCAAGCTGGCCTGTTGAATGCGTCCCTGTCCCCTACTTCCACATATGTTTCTCACTAAGTCTTTTCTACTTCTTATTTCTGATAAACCTTTCAGGATGAGGTTGCAGGACCCAAGCTCTTTTCCACCTTTGAAACAATCAATAGCATGAGGCTAATTATCTAGAAAGGAGTTTGTTTTCTTAGACGAAAGGAAGATAGTTAGAATTTCATGGAATAACCATGGAGCTAAACCTTTGGCTTGGGAAGGCTGGCAACATAACCACTAGAACTCTGACCCATCTATTTTCATCAGGTCGATTCTGGCAGCTACATTAATTCGCATACACTAAACTGATACTTATCTCATGTTGTTCAATTCTCTTTTCGATATGTTAGATATACTCCAGATAACAATGAAATGTTTGTCCATACTAGAGATAAGAATCACTCTATTAATGGGCCATTTGAAAAGAATTGGTTCATTTAAATAACTAATTAGAAAGAAACATCATAGAGTCCAGTTTTATTGGAGAAATTACAAATTCGATGCATTTGTAAGCAAAGAGATCTGCAAGTATTATAAGAAAAACCTTAATTATTTAATGCAGACCTGACTGAAGTGACACTTGGTATCTTGCTTAAAAGATTATGTACCCCAGATAATAACTGCCTATGTGAAATTAATTTTTCGGATCCAAGCTTCCATTCACATGTATGTAGAAATATTGCATATAAATATGCATATATGCTTTGTTTCTACTTATTTGTGTGTATATATATATATATATATATATATATATACAGTTCTCCCTGTTCTTGGTTATCAATACTCTGTCATCTGCATGGAACAGACACCATTGTGTTTTGTTCTTGACATCCTCCATCCACACATTAAAAATAGAAAGCAGCAGTGACCTCAGAGTGGATCCCTGATTTAGCTCCACCAAAACTTGAATCTCTCCTGTTATGACCTTACACACAATCAGTTACTTCCTGTAATTCTTCCCTCCTATAAACCATGTGATCTATTTTGCTTGACCTTCCACCTTTAGGTAACTAGATGTTCTGGCCGCTTGATCAGAAATGTACACGCACACACACACGCACACAATATATATATATATATATATATATATATGTATATATATATGTGTGTGAGTATGATTATATATATATATATATATATATATATATATATATTTTGATGCATATACTGATAAGACTTTCTTATACTAAAAGATATTCATGAGAACAAATACTTGCATTATTATCATTATTATTATTATTATTATTGAGTTAAAAGTAATGGCTGCATCGGCCGAGTTTATTTTCTTACCACTCGACTGCAGCATCCACCTCACTCTCTACCTGAAGATGAGGAAGGACTTATCCTCGAAACGCATTGTAGTTTTTACTATTTTGTACCAAAAATTTTTCAAGTTTGCTGGCTGATTGCAGCGCTGTAGAGAAGAGAATTATTCGGAAAATAGAAAAATTGGATAAGAAAATAAACTCTGCCGATGCAGCCATTACTTTTAACTCAACCTGCCTAAAAGAGGGTCTCCTACCACGATATTATTATTATTATTATTATTATTATTATCATTAAATGCTAAGCTACAACCCTAGTTAGAAAAGCAGAATGCTATAAGCCCAGGGGCCCCAACAGGAAAAATAGCCCAGTGAGGAAGGAAACAGGGAAAAATAAAAGTTTTTAAGAACAGTAACAACATTAAACTAAATATTTCCTATATAAACAATGAAAACTTGAACAAAACAAGAGGAAGAGAAACCAGATGGAACAGAGTGCCCGAGTGTACCCTCAAGCAAGAGAACTCTAACCCAAGACAGTGGAAGACCATGGTATAGAGGCTATGTCCCTACGCAAAACTATGGAACAATGGTTTGATTTTGGAGTGTCCTTCTCCTAGAAGAGCTGCTTACTATAGCTGAAGAGTCTCTTCTACCCTTCCTAAGAGGAAAGTAAAGCTACTGCACAATTACAGTGCAGTAGTTAAGCCCTTGAGAGAAGAACGTTTATATCAACAGAGACTCCATACCATCGATAAATTCCTTATTTGACTCCATGATTTTGGAGGCCCAAAATTAAATTTCTTTTGACCAGTTGTACTTTTGTCCTGCAATCAAAATTCCTTTGCCTATTTTAGGTGTTCTACTCATCCCAAAAATGGACCCAAAGGAATAGAATAAAAGAATGACCACATTGTTTATTTACATTTATTACCTATTGCTTCTATACGTGATTGGCTCACAAATATTGGTCGTCCAAATGCTGCACACTTTTTGATGTGTAGGAATGTCATAATTAATTCTATAAAAAATTCCAATGACTATTTGAACAACCAATATTGTCCGTTATTCCTTTTCTGTGTGTTTTGAGGAATTTTTTGATCTACCAATACGTACATATTGTGTGTGTGTGTGTGTGTGTGTGTGTGTGTATACGCAAAATTAACTAAGCACAAACATGCAGACATGTGCTTTTTTTTTTTTTTTTTTTTTTTTTTTGTGGCGGAATAACGCTTTATGAAAATCTAAATTAGTAGATCTCATTTAAGAACATTATATTATAGGCTTTGACCAAAAGGTGATTCTTTCGAATAAGATAAACTGTCCCTCTCCTTCTACTGACTGAGACATCCCGGAATTCTTTTAATGCTTCTGTTATTCCCATCGCTTCTGATAAACGTCCATCCCTTACGTGGCAGGAAAGTCTTCAGCTTCCTCCTTCCATTTCCTTTCTTGTTTTCTTCAGGACTGGGCAAGTGAAAGGCACTAGGATGCCTGTCCTGTTAGCCTTTCTCTCTTTAGATATTTAGTAAACAAATAAGTCAGGACACATAATGGATCCCTTCAACAAACACAAAACTGAGGAACGAAACAACTGAAGGAAATAAGCTTATGAAAATGGAAGAAGATTTGGGTCACTGTCTTGTCTCTGGTTATCAGGGGCTGTATTGAAAATAATGCATAATGATAATAAGAGAAAGGATAGAAAGGGATAAATACTTCAGCTTTAATAGAAATATCGTGTATAATATATATCCGATATTAATTGTTACTATAATTAGATGACAAATGCTGGAGATTGTTTTATTCTAATAGATTATCTCCCTGACTTATTGATAAAGTCTGTCTTAACACCTAATGTATTTCCTTTCATTACTGATGAATATGATTTACTGCTGAGCCTTTTGACAACGGGACAATGGATTTAGGAAGGTGGAAGAGAAATCATGATAAATCACATGGACTTTGATGTCTTAATTTGGGAACAGCCTATATATGTTTCAGAAAAGAGAGAGAGAGAGAGAGAGAGAGAGAGAGAGAGAGAGAGAGAGAGAGAGAGAGAGAGAGAGAGAGAGAGAGATTTTAAACAAAGTGGGTGAACCGCGTATTATGCTTTTCCACATTCCGCCAAGATTCTTTTTTAATAAAGACAATTTTTCAAATATTTTGTTTATTAAAAATTCTTTTAAACAATTGTCTTCTCGCCTCTTTGGCTTATATTCCTGCTTCCTTTTGTCTTTTTAGAGAAGAGCAACAGAGAAGATCTGTCCCGTTGATATTCTTCTTTCTTTTAAGTGGAATGTTTTTTTTGTTTCTTTAAAGTCGTTTTGGTCTGTGAGAGGAAAACATTCGTATGCCAAATCTGTCTCAGGTTTTGGTTCCTCTTTTATTACATGTTTATGGAGGAAAGAATGTGCTCTTTTGACCGACATTTCTATAGATCCCAGAGGTTCTAGTTTCCTTTGTGGAGTCTTGAAAAAATAAATACACAAATTAATGAAGAAAAAAGTTAAGAATGTGATACAACTGCTTTTTCACATTTGCATTTAGATTTATTATCATCGCATTTTGATTTAGGATGACAAATATATCATTTGTGGATTAACGTTTGGATCTTGAATATCTGATATTTTCATGGATTACTCTTACGATTAAAACACAAACTTAGAATAGATTAAAATTGGCGATTAGTTATCGACCAAGATTCCATTTCTCAAACAGTAATCACGTGTGATTTCCTGCTTTGCTTTTTAGTTCCATTGACTGCTCGATCTGACGTCATCACAGTCACGTTTCATTCAGCTGCAAAATAGATCATTTAATCTCCGTCTAAGAATCACTCGTTTGATAAGGAACATTTCAATTCAAATTAGTATAATTTACATAAAATAAATTTCAATGCAAGTGCTCTCTCTCTCTCTCTCTCTCTCTCTCTCTCTCTCTCTCTCTCTCTCTCTCTCTCTCTCTCTCTCTCTCTCTCTCTCTCTCTCATACTACAAAATCTCTATAAATTGTTCAATTTCAAGACTTTTTGTTTGAAAGTATAAAATGAAAGCAAGTAACAGTGAAAGAAAGGTTTCAAGTTTGGTCAGGCCATCATGGGAAGAGAAGTTGATTTCCCTTTGATGCTGCCCCCCCCCCCCCCCACCCACCCCCCCCCCCACCCCAATAAAAAAAAGTCTTCTTAATCAATATGAAAACTCTGATGTCAGGCGCCTTCTCTATAAGAATCACTTGACATCACTTAAGAGCTTAATGCTCTGGAAGATTTGATCATTTGAAATGTCATTTCTTTCGACCTTTTTCTTGTTCAGTGGAATACTTGACGACTGTCTGTTTATGTGAGAGAAATCTATTCGTGTGCAAATTGAAAAGTCTGATTTTGAGAAGAGGAAGGAGGTTTTGGCAAAATGTCATTTTCGTTACTTTCTTGGGCGATTTGATAAGGAATTTGAAATTCAATCTGTTGCAGAATTCTCAAGGAATGTTGTTTTTTTTTTTTACATAACTTATTTACTCGTTTAATGTTTTTCTAGAACAAGTGGGAGAAAAAACGTTCGGAAATCTGTTTAGGATTGAAATCTAAATGGAAATGCTTTTATTAATTTACACAAAGCTAACGCAGACATAGACATAATATCTTCCCCATTTTTCAAGCGATGTAACTGAAATTAACGCTATAATCTATGATTCGTCTCCCATACTTCTTGCACAACTCTTTAAAAATCTTCCATCCTTAATTATGAATCTAAAACATTTTTAGGAACAGAAATAGGATGATTTTTTTTCCCAAGCAATTGATACATTGAACAACTACAATAATGCATATACTGATAATTCCATTTTCACACTTTTGGTTACTAGATTTTGCTAGACTTTCTTCAATACATTTTTCCATGGATCTGGTTCCAGTATATGAAACATAACATTCAAATAGATAATAAAAGCTAAAGAGGCCGTTGGAAAGGAGAGAAAATTAACAATAAAAAAAAGATTGGAACAATTCCCAACTCTGTCTGGCCATTGATCTCAAAATATACTGAACTTTCAAATATGTTATAAATCGTTGCTAAATTATTATTATTATTATTATTATTATTATTATTATTATTATTATTATTATTATTATTATTATTATTATTTGCAAAGCTAGAGCCCTGGTTGGAAATGCAGGATTCCATAAGCCCAGGGGTCCCATCAGGGAAAATAGCCCAGTGAGGAAACGAAACAAGGAAAAAGAAAATATTTTAAGAACAGTAACAACATTAGAATAAATATTTCCTATATGAAATATAAAAAAGAATAAGATAAAACAGTGTACACGTGTGTAGCCTTAAGCAAGAAAACTGGCTTGGCGAAAGATACAATGCTGTTAAGATGTCGCCGGGAAAAATAGCAAAGGTTATTGAGCTCTCTCCTCCTCCTCTTCATCTTCCTCCTCCATCTCCTCCTCCTCCTCCTCCTCCTCTCTGTGTAATAGAAGCCTTCAGAGATTACTTGGAGTATTAACACCCATTAAAGTAATGTTTACAAGTTATTCCTTTTTGCTTTACTGAGTGGAAATAAATCGGTTAATCCCACTCCCTCTATAATGACTGTCACTCGGCATCTAAAATGGCTCATTTCTCTCTTGGGAACTTCGTAACTTCTTTTCATCCATCTTAATCATCCGGCTCTGTTTCTTCCATTTTTCTTTTCCATCAGATTTCTATCAATTTTATCCCGAAATTCCCCAAAACCTGACGTCATTACTTGAGATACGCCAGACGGGTATAGATTTCACCTCCCCTCGATCATAAGTTGTTATCTTAGAAGGGTTTCCGAAGGTGTTATTAAACCTTACTATTATGAAGGCTTTTTAAACTTGTCTTGTTCAGCTTTGCTCAGAGGTTCTCTGAAGGGGAAAAAATTAGGATTCTGCCATATTCTCGTTTCTTCTTAGAGATGAGTTTTACTAATTTAATATTCGATGTTCTCGTGACAGGGACATTATTGCAGTCAAAGATGTTGGCTGATGTTATACATCCCTGACTGGTTAACGCCAGACTGGAGTTCGAGTCCCGCTCAGACTCGTTAGTGTCGTTCTGGTAACCAGTGACTTTGAACCATGAAAGCTTATTTCTTTCTGGCTACATCGATATTTTAGTCGGTAGTGAAGGAATGCTGTGAATTAAAGGTTCAGGTGGAGAAACATTTATTTCAAGATCTATAAAGTAACCGCCTCATGATAGAAACAATAATTTCAAATAAGCTAAATGTTTAAAGAAATTTGGAAATATAGCAAGAGTTCACAAAAACAGATGGTACAAAATCTCTCTCTCTCTCTCTCTCTCTCTCTCTCTCTCTCTCTCTCTCTCTCTCTCTCTCTCTCATCCATTATCTACAACTAAAGAAACCCCATAGCACCTTAATTCTATGAAGCAGCAAAACCTTATCAATATATAAACCAAAAATGAATTAATTTCATCGAAACGTTTCTCTCTATTTGGTGATTTTCCTCCAAAGCAAAAGACAGATCAGCCTTGAAGTATTTGACTGCACTCGCGTGGGAGTGGAATCGTAAAAGAATTTCATTATGATAGGGAAGGATAAATTGACTAAAAAGGAGAAGGAGAAGGTGGATAAAAATGGAAAGCAATATGTAGAGGAAATGGGAGAATAATTAGTAGACAAAAGTGTTAACCAGAGACACACAAACACATAAAAAAAAAGCAAACCATTATTTCTGGGTCCACAAAATCTCTGTTTTTCTCTGCGTGTCTAATCTCATTACTGTCACATGTCCAACCTCACCTTATCAGATCACAGAATTCGAACATGATTCGCTTTATATGCAGACTGTGATAAATCTGATTCAGAAATTAGAATAATAGTAATGTTATGTTAACGTTGAAATGGGATTTAATACCTCCAAAGCAACTGAACTAATACAAGGAAACATATTGATAGTATTTATTCTCTGATTCCCAGAGATGTTGTATCATACGGAAGAATCTTTGGTCTGATGATTGGAGTTTGATGACGGAAGCATAAAAGAAGCATTAGCTTTCGATAATCAGTTGCTGAAGAGAAGGTAAGATCTATAAGAAAGGTTTCCTGATAAGAAGAATTCTGAAAGGGAGATAGCGTAATAGATCCTTTGGAGAATCAAGTCTGTCTTATTTTTCGCATTTTGAAAGTTACTCGCCCCATGTATTATGAGAACACATGATATAATACATAATATCCATAACTGACTCGATCTATATCGCTTTAATTCCAATATTCAGTGATGTGAAACTTGAGCTGCATAAGATATTTGTGTGTATATTCATGAGTGCTGTAAGCGAGAGAAGTTCTTTGTGAAAGGATCATTGGTCTTCAAAGTCTGACAACTTTTCAAAGGATTGCGCGTTGTTGGCTCAGCCTCCTCGAATATTTGATCATGTCATTAGATTAGAATTGCAAGAGAAGCTGACGGTAAATGTGTAATGTACTCATGATTCAGTTGGGTGGGCGGCAAGTGGCTGTTTTAAACATTTATTAATGTTATTACTTGTTTATCTCAGGTAAAAAGGTTTACCTGAAGGAAAGACTCATGATTGTGTTTACTTTGCTTTTTGCAACCTCAATTGCAATAAAAACCTGTAAGGTTTAACCAAATATCATAATTAACTTCAAGTCCTCTGTTACCTTCATCCATTTGTAGGACAGAGCTGTTGACATAAGTTCAATACCGGTATTTACATACAAAAGAATGCTATAATCAAATTACCTTTCGCCTAATCTTCCTGGAAGCTGGCCGGTTCCAGCAATCTTATTTTTTTATTTATGATATTGCCATTTTGCTATAAATGATCACCTTGTGAGTATCTGTTTAAGGAATAATCTAAAGTAAAAAACTTCACAATATGCTCTGAATGCTTATCATGTGACCGTATATATATATATATATATATATATATATATATATATATATATATATATATATATATATATATATATATATATATATATATATATATATATATATATATATATATATATATATATATATATTTGTATATATATTATATATATATATATATATATATATATATATATATGTATATAAATATATGCATATATATATATATATATATATATATATATATATATATATATATATATATATATGTGTGTGTGTGTGTGTGTGTGTGTGTGTGTATATTTGGTTGTGTATGTATGAAGTAAAATGAGTGCGTATAGTTGTCCTAATAAATGTGAGGCAAAAATTTATCTTATTCTTATTAAATCTGGATAGGAATTACTAGTCAGTATTTGGTAAGGGTTTCTCTGTCTTATTAATGCCATTTAAATGCAGATATCGTTGAATGCTTGATTGGAATAACTGCTTTCCGACTTGGATGTAGTTCTTCAATAGCAATATCTCAAAACTTCCTTCACAGAACGAGATTTATAGCAGAGAATAATAAATAGACTCGTATTTCTTAGGGCAACAAAATAATCGTATCTTTAAGGCCTTTCAACTTACCCATCTTATTTTTGTTTGATTTCCAACACTTACATCCCTCCTGTCTCCTACAGCTTCACTTTCTGTGATGGGCGAATAGAGGTGTTTTGATGGGTTATGCATTTGCGAACAATATTGACAAAAAACAGAAAGGACTCCACAGGGTATTTACTGACTCTGAAAAAGCATATGACCCGGTGGGTACTAAGTCAAAATAGAAAAAGGCGTTTCTGAAATGAATGTTAGACTGATACAGAGTGTGTACGGTAGGTCAGCCACGCAAGGTAGAGGATTCATTGGAACTACAGAAAGATCTTATTTAAGGAACAGCTTTTGATGAACTCCATAACATGAGACGTCAGAATGTTGGTCCTTTAGAGTCAAAAAACGCTCTTCACTTATTGGTAGATTTGACTTCAGAAAGACTTGAATTTGATCCATGAAAGTAAAGAGAATCATTTTAAGATCGTGTCCTGAAGACGAGCAGGACTGAAGCAAAATATCTTTGAAAGGGAGGAAAGGAACTGGCCCGGATGTACAGTAAGTGTATTCACGAGAAAAGATACGATCAGGAATGGTTTTGATGGAGGAACAGCCAGAGAAAGTGGAAACATCAAAGAAGCTTGATTTTAATAATGATTAGTGATATTTGTTATTTCATAGTATTCTGTCAGGAGTAAAGTTTTTTTTTAGTGCAGATTAAGCATCTTTTTGCAAGGAAAAGCTGACGTTTTTCAAGCAATATTCAACATCAATGTGAAGATATTCTAGAATAGATATGATAATAACAACCAACAACATATGATATGTGGGAAGAAATAAAAAAATCAATTGTATTTTCAGTTGTGAGACTTCGTATATATATGTGTAATTTGATTAACTCTAACATTGATAATCATTATTACAGATTAACATGAATTTTTGAAAAGCATTTTCATCTTATCTAATGCTGCGCGAAGCATGATTATCATATCATTAATTACAACGGTCATGACATCATTAACAGCACATGAGTAAGTAAATCAACATCCTTTTTAGCAACTAAACATTCAGAAGAGTGATGAGACATAGCCTATAATCGAACGATAATAAGATTAAATTCGATAAACTAATAATAATATTGTTTCTAAATATCTCCTCAATATCATAGGTTATTTCAATTCATGCAGATATCATATTTCTGTTATATAATGTTTGAATCTAATTTTCTTCAAATGTTAAGAAAAAGTAGCTGGCATAACATTGACTAATAAATGCTACATTAATTACTCATTTTAATATACATAATTGAATATAAAAACATCAATTCACAATTTTAATTAAAAAGTAAACCAATAGCAACGTGTCTAATCATATCATCTCTATTCCCATTGTATATATATTCACGTAGACTAATGGAGCTAATTAATGTAGCCAACTTTGTAAACAATCATTATAACCACCATTATAATTCCTGGAATCTGGAATGCTTCCCAAAGCTCTCATGGATTTCTTAGTTTCCTGGAAATATCCTGGATAGACTTGCGATAATTTCTAATCTTCAATCACACCTAGAATTCTTGGGATCATTTCTCAGTCAATCTTTCCTCAGTCAAAGGAAGGATTCAGTGTCTTTAGAAATTAGACACTTGAAGAAGAAGAAGAAGAAGAAGAAGAAGAAGAAGAGGGAGGAGAAGAAAAAGAAGAAGAATAAGAAGAAGAAGAAGAAGAAGAAGAAGAAGAAGAACTTGGGTATCTGGCTTCATTAATGTTGTTTTGAAAAACCAGACTGCATTGCTCTTTAAAAATAAACATAAATTCATTACAGTGTTTTTTATCATGGAATCTAATTATACAAAATCCTCTTCAGCGTAACATAAAAGTGACATCATAAATCCTACATATTTAATTACTAGCGGAATCATTTACTGCAGAGAAAGAAAAATTATAATCACTTGCTATTGAAATGAGAATAAAATCACCCATAAAACATAACTTTAAAACTCCTGACCATTTGGTAATGAGATGACAACAAAAAAATTGTTCTTGTCTGTTCATAAGTAATTAAGGAAAATTCATGACAAGGAATAAAATACTTTGAAAAAAAAAGTCTATTTTGTAGGCAAAGTTCACAGAGGCTTTATTCGCGGAACTCTTGGATGTTTAAAATTCAGCTACGCGCAATTATGATGTTGACGGAATATTTCGACATTCAAAAGGACCGGGAATTGTTTAGTCATAGCTTTTGTGGTAAATATGAGCGAGTGATTAAAGATATTTTTCACAGAAGTTGATAATAATATCAACAATAATAACAACAGTAGCAGCATGATATAATAAATAGAAGAAGAACAGAACAACGATAATCATGATAATGAATGACAAAACGACTTCTTATATTATATACCTCTATGTACTGACCCCCCCCCCTCTCTCTCTCTCTCTCTCTCTCTCTCTCTCTCTCTCTCTCTCTCTCTCTCTCTCTCTCTCTCTCTCGAGGTCTTCCTTTCTTTATTGTTTATAACAAAATTCAACCGAGCAGATTTCCCTCTGGATTTGATTAACTACGAAAGGAGGTTGAATCCCAACTCTTTTATAAGGACCAAGAGAAGATCCCTGAATAAGTCATTTCTTATTACTTGGGAACTACATTAAAGGAAATGTCTAATTAGCCCAATTGGGTCATCAGGGGTCATTAAGATGAGCCTCTTACAAAATTGTTTCTAATAAGCCAAGGACTTTATTCAATGACTTTAAACAATGTTAAAAGTGGTAAGAAGAGAAGCTCCAGACCATCATACCCGAAATATTTCAAGAAACGACCCAAAGGGACAGAAGCGTGGATGGGGGGAGGGGGGTGCGGGGTCAATCTAGGTCTTGCCTCTACCCACAGTAGAAGGAGGGGGTCTGCCTACCTACCATGACTCCACATCCCCAGACAGCTGATGCTTCTTCTTTCCAAAAGAGTAAAAGAAGAGACACAGAAATTAATCATCGTATTTAGCTGCCTTTTGTTGCCATTCGGGAAAAGTTGGGCACAGATTTCTTTCGGTTATATTAGCCTTCGTTTTTCTTTTGACCTCGCTGGGTCAATACAGCGCGTATGTGTGTGTGTGTGTGTGAGAGAGAGAGAGAGAGAGAGAGAGAGAGAGAGAGAGAGAGAGAGGGGGGGAGAGAGAGAGAGAGTGTGTGTATGTATAGGGTAGAAGACGCACAAGATAAAATGAGAAAATAGGAACGTATGGATTAAAGATTATTGGTTACAAGGGGAAAGGGGAACAGAAATGACTGTTATTGCACCATCGCCATATTTCAAAATGTATCGAGAAGGAAGAAGGGAGATTTTTCGAATAGGATTCTATATGAGATTTTGCACTGGGGCCAGGCACTGGGTGCAAGAATTCTACTTTTTCTTTATTCATGATACCTGTGTCCTCATCAGTCGTGTAATCCTTTTTGTGCATGAGGAAGGGATTTACAGGTACTTGCAGATCATTATTAGAAAAGTAAATGAAGATTAAAAGCATTGCAAACTGTAACTCTTAATGTTGTTCAGCTTAGTTCTTTGGAAGGAACATAATAGAATACTGATTCCGTGACATGAGATATAAAGATAGATTGATATATCCTCCCTCATATTGCCCTGCCTTGTAAAATGGAAAAGCAAAGTCGATTATCTCGTCGAAAATGGGGAAGTCTCATGAAGAAGAATCAGTATTTTTTTTTTTTTTTTTTTTTTTAGTTTCTATAATATTTCTTTCTACTTTATTGACATAAATAGGGAAACATATATTTTTTTACCTATTTACTTTTACTTTTTCGTGAGCTAAGAAGAGAACGGTTTCCATCAGTAGAGAAATTGTGAGAGCGACCAATTAATTCTAAAACATTTTCCTCTTTTGGCCCTTTGACGATTACCGTCCTGTTAGGTTAAATTCCAAATTCCAAGCAAACCGATAAATATTGTGAACATCCTCTGAATACTAAAGGTGAGTCTGGTTCAATATCCCATCATCAGAATAAATCCTTATCCAGGGAAGAAGTAATGTCCACCTGGATCCCCTTATTCAGGTATATAACTACATAACGTCTTGCTAAAGACTTTTTATGAAATATATTGTCCCAAAAGCTTCCGTTTTGATAAAAAAATTCTTTTCGCTGTAATGGGTCCAGAGAATAAGATACTTGAGGAAATGATGTTCCTTTGAGACTATTTTCTTTAAATTTATGTGTATCCTTTGTCTGTTTAAGCTGTTAAATGAATTCATTTTATATAGTTATATTATATGATCTATAGTAGCGGAGAGACTTATAAATACAACTGATGTATATAAGTTATTGAGGGAAATCCTTATATAATCAAAAGTCCTTAAAAATTAGGCTTTCGGTATTCAGCAGATTTGGAGGACGAACTTGCAAGTCTTGAGGACTCTCCTGTGATGCACCGTAGTCAACTGACGACCAGGTATGAGGTTCAGTACTTTAGTCAACGGAAACTCCATACAGCCTGACTCTCCTGGGAATCATGCGTTGTCGATATCAACAAAACGACAAAGAAGCAATTCTCTCTCTCTCTCTCTCTCTCTCTCTCTCTCTCTCTCTCTCTCTCTCTCTCTCTCTCTCTCTCTCTCTCTCTCTCTGTCTTCGATATTCATTTATGTTAGTTAAACTTCAGAGACTTTCAATCCATTGATACATTCTTTGCCCTCGATCAACACCGTCTGGAAACAGTAATCCATTTGGTTAAATTATATCATTTTCATTTTCATTTTCGTCATGTTATCAAAACACGAATTCTACAAGCAACCGAAGTAACTATTTGCTAATGGATTAATCTCCGTCAAACTTCCATCATTACAGCTCGGGCTATTAACGATCAAGTCCAATAAACAAGAATCTCATGAGTTACGAGGGTCAAGTTTCATAGTAAAGACTTCAGGGGAACAACTCACTACGACGAAACCAAGGATTTTAATGGAAGAACATCAATATTGTCAGATGTAAAGTTTCAGACTACAGTGAGTGAATGGGGCAGCCAAACGTTAAACAGCTCTTTCTCTCTCTATTTTTATTTTATTTCGTATCTATCAGGAAAATTCTACTCGAGTTGTTAGAATCTCTTAATGTTATTACACTTAACATAAACAGTAATAGGAACACATAGGAAAGACAAATGAGAATAATTTCCATATTCGTAAGTTAATTTCCTTATTGACTTATCTTCTAATCTAGATTTTACCTTTATGATAAAGTTTTCAGTATCAACAAATGTGAACCATTAAGACCTATACAAACAAATTATTTAGAAGAGGTTTAACATTAAACATATTAACCTCTAAATTACACTTGTAAAATCCACCAAATAGAAACCATATTAAATGCTCTAACACATCAATTAAAAGTCACCATTAACTTTTCTAAAATGTCTTTCCGCATTGCGGGGATCAGAAAGTGTTTCTATTGTTGCACGCTGGATGATGCCAGGAGTGGGAAGTCTGATCTGTATGGAGGAGGCTTCCCCACTCATGATAGTGTCATGCCGTTTCACACATGACTTTTCACTAACTCTTACCTTCGTCAATTGTCCCTACCTAAGTTCGGAGGCACCATTCAATTTTGGACAATCGACTTACCCCTGGCTAGCCTATCTATAACAAACCAAGCCTTGACATAGGCTAATAACGGGTACATCACAGGTATAGGCTAATAATCTAAGCCTAGGCTTAAGGTAACTTGACTCTTGCTATGGAGAACGACGGATCTTCATTTGCAGTGGAGGTTGAGGGAAAGGCTGGTTCCCGGGGGTCTTTTTATTCTTACAAAAGCTTAGTACATGCTCGGTACTCCAAACTGGTACCCTGTAATACAAAGTCTTCATTTAGGACAGCGATCGTATGTCAAACAACAGACACTTTGTAGCCTAGGCTACACTGTACTCATACCTAACCTACTGGTTACACTGCACAGTTAGCCAGGCAACTCAAAGACTAACTTGATAAATCTGAGAATAACATTACAAATCTTAACTTACGGTTGGTGGCACAGTTCCAACCACATGCAAGCACAGCATAAAGCAGTTTCAATACTGGCAACTTATTGTACTTTATTTGATACATTCAAAGAAAAAGATAACCACAACAGACAATGTCAAGTGTTATTACAACACATACATGATAACAAGAACAAGTGCATACCTTTTACAAGGGAGAAGGTAAGAATTTCACATAATAATACGGGGGAGCAACATTTCCCCTCTACACTGGTCGTTGTCGGCTCAAAGAGTTCGTTCTGAGCTTACCTAGCGCAGCTACGCTCGAGGCTCACACAACGACGCCTCTGTTTACCTTGGCACTCAATCACAAACTCTCGACCATAGACACAACTACTCCTTTGTTACGCCTCTCTACTTCGGCGTATGCACACTCGATCCTACACCAACTCAACTACGTGTGGCTAACATAACATTTTGATGAGATGAAAACCAATTCGTTTATTAAGTCTAAAAACCGTAAATGGAAGTACCATTCAGTTAAATGAAGCATTTCTGTCATTACATCAGGACCAGCAGAGTCTTGGGACTTTCGTGCTTTAATTTTTGTTAGAGAAGCGATTAAAGATGGACCGATATTAGTCTTCTTTTAACTCTTCAAGCGTTTGATGCGTATTTTCTCCAGGCTCTTAACGCATCTTTCCGCTGTACTCTTTGCACTAGGTCTGTTACCATTGCGAACTGGGGAAAGTTTAGCGCTTGTCCCTGTTGGCGTCTTGGAAATCTGACTGATTACCTGAATCTCTTGACAGACTTCGCGAGCTCCTTTTATATTCCCAAGGGAAAGGAGAGTTGATGTGACTGTGGGCTTCAATGGTTTTTCAGCTATTGAAACCCTTGAGCTGGAGAAAGTCGAGACTTCTAGAAGCTTTGGCCAGCCACTTCGGGTGCTGCCTACCCCAGCCTCTCGTTCAGGTATATAAATGTCTGAACCATTTCTAGGCTTGACTTTGACGTGACTAAGTTTGCCAGTCCTATGAAGATACTTAGGACTGTGAGTCCGACACGTATCTTTCTTAGGATGAATGTTACTATCTGTAACTTGAATTCTAGATAGGAGGAAGGGGGGTGGTTTACTGGAAGGTTCCGCAGGACACCTTTTAGGTCTGACAAGACTACAAAAACCCCTACTTGGGACAAGGTCCATATGTTCGGAAGGATTAACATTCAGAACTCGCTGTTTTCTATGAACTTTTTGAGTGGCGACAAGTTCAGAATGACTCGGAGATTTCTTGAGTCCTTCTTGTGAACACAAAACAGCTTTCCCTGGAACTCGATGGGCTATAGTTCTTACCACCTGTATGCTCTATAGCTCTCAGGTATACTCCTCCAGGAGGATTTTGAATTGTAGGAGAAGGTAAGGGAATGATGGTGGGGTCATTTCTGTTTCCCATCAAGGGCTCATCTTGAATAGGCTTTGGACCGAAGGATCGAAGGTCCTGCGATCCTGAAGGAATGTTCCTCCCAGCAGAAGCGTCTTCATGCTTCGAATAGTCAGTAGGTTTAGACTTTTGACCATCTGCCTGTGGCTTCGTGGTAAATGCACTAGTGGGATGTTGTTGAGCAGCCCGGATATTTCCAGCATTTTCGATCTTCTTTTTAGGTTGGGGACCCACAACCATGGAAGATTTTCTCTTAGAAAGGATGCCCCATTTTTGGAGAAGACTTATGTTCTCCATAGTGGCGTTCTTAATTACTTTCTTAATGATCTCTTGTGGGAAGAGGTCTTTACCCCAGATGTTGGAAGATACTGGCTTCCTTGTTTCGTGTTTCACTGTTGCAGCAGCGAACATAAACTCTCTACATGCTCTCCTAGCCTTCATAAAGGCTTAAAGGTCCTTTACCAGAGTAGCCATATGCATTTTGGCTATGACCATGAGCATGTCTGAGGTATTATCGTAGGTTGAACACAACTATGTAGTTTTGTAGAGAAAGGGATGTCACAAGTCTCTCCTTTGACTCATGTTCATTATACAAGAGCAACTCAGACAATTTAGGGAGACATACCTTGAATTGTCGACTTGCGACATCCTTGTCTAATTTTCCTATTGAAAATGTCAAATGTCCTTCCTTCTAATCCTATTCCTGTCCGGGGAAAGCTGGTAATAAAGGCTTGCACTCATCGAGTGTGGGACAGGGCTTAGCCGCCTCTACCACTTTGGCAACAGAAGTAAATGCCTTCCCCATAAAGGGGAATGAGAGTGAAGTAGGAGCAAGAAAGGAAGGGTGTCTGTTATTCAGTGAGAATACCTTCGACTCTGAATAACCCGCCTTTTTTAGACTACAGTACCTGAAAGGATAGTCTGTGCCTTATCATGTTCGAGAATCATGACCTCCTTTGGTTCCGTTCCTTTTCTTGACTTTGGTTCGTACTTCAGTCGAACCCAACAATTAGGGAAAGGATCAAAGCTTGGCCAAAATTGAATTTTGTCCAAAGGAACAGCACCTATTTTCTCTGAGAAGTAGAGATTGGCATTTGAAATCGGCATCTGCTCCGCAAACCTCCAGGGATTGGTTATGGAGCATGTTGGTAGGTCTTGATTCATGGGTCGTTTGACTGACCCCTGGGAAGCGACAAGAGAAGCTTTACGAGGCTCTATCTTGTGTTTTACTTCCTGCTTTTCGTTTTGTTTACGAAAGCTCTCTATTTGATTCTTCAGCTGGATACATAATTGTACCACATTATCCAATAGAGGGGTAGAAGACGAAGATGTCGACATCGATGGCTCTATAGCCGGCAAAGGCGGAGGAAATTCCGACACAACATTTTTCTCTTCTTGCCCTCAATCCCAAAGGTTTTCTGGCCGCCAGGGGATGTAGCTGGCTCCTGCGGCACTACTATTTCCTCACTTGCTTCCGGAAATAGTAGCTTACGCATCCTATCATTAGGTAGGAAAGGTCCCGGAGAGATCTTTTGAAAGCCTCTCACCCAGTTGCGTAATTTATATTGAACTGTATTCCTAGTCTCCGTAGACTTGGGATTTTCAAAACCTTCAGACAATAATGTCCGACATATATTGCAAACCTGTGGGTTCCAATAATGTAGGGATCCAGAAATAATATTGCAGGGGGCATGAAACTTACAAGTATTATGGCCGTAAAAATACTTACTCTTGGCCTTGCAGAGGACTGCAGCACAAGGTATCTGGTGTTCCTCCTGTAAAGAAAAGAAAAAACAAATGAGTATACAATGGATTATCTCCTTGACAATCAACATGCAAATGTCCTTTACAATAGAGTAGCTTAGGATAGTAAGCTATAAAGGGATAGTGGGAGGTACATACTTGTGTACCCCTGTGAGCAAATGCTGTTACCTCCCCTCAGTATTAACTACATGGAGATTTCTCTATTGAGTAACTCCAAGTAGAAGGGTTCTTACCCCTAGGGGTAGAGAAGTATCAAATCACTGTCCCAAAATAATGTCCATACTGTGGGGTCAGGATGACTGATTCTCGATCAGAATATTGAAGAAAACTATTCATTCAATATATGAGCGGTACCAGCAGAATGCTCGTACAGGGGTACCCGAGGTATGTCAGAAAATACTACTGTATAATGGTACTGTAGTTTTCTAGTTGCAGTAAGTCTATATTGCAATTTACTGGCTACTGTACATCATGTATTGTAGTCTAGTCATTATGCTGCCTTCATAGTAGCATATGACAGTCCGGTCCATCTAGCATGAAGCCAGCTGGACTAGGAAAATAAAGACATATATTTGTATATCCCACACAGCCTATTTGCTGTAGTCTTCCTACTATATTAGAATATAGAGTTTCCCGATCAGGGAGACTCAAGGATAAAGGCTCTACCCTTCAAGGGTTAGGAGTGTATAACTCCTGCCTTGAAGTGTTTAATATTGTAGGGTAATCCTAATACTGATTTCCAATCAGGATATTGAAGAAATCATATTCATTCAATATAGGATTGGGCTCAACAAATGCCTGTGTTGGATATCCAAAATATATTTGGAATAACTACTAGTATAAAATATATAGTAGTTTTCTATGTAGTATATTCTATACTGCAGATATACTGGCTATCTCTATAACATATACAATAGTTCAGCCGGCCTGTTGCCGGCATACCCGAGAGAGGGAGAGATAGCATGGAAAAAGGGCTACTCCTTACTGTGAATGTATACAGTAATTAAGGATGTAAAAGTCTAATTTGACTGCCTTTCTCCAGAAAGAATGTTCTAATAAAAGGGGAGAATGTGCCTTTATTGTCGAGGTAGCGGTAAGAAATAAGTTATATATATATATATATATATATTTTTGGGCTCAAGCCATGTCGTCCTGATGGAAGTTCCTATAGGGTAGCTTCCTTGGGTATATTACAACTACGACGATATTCCCAGAGAATTTACCTTAAGGTACCCAGAATCCTAACTCCTGGAGCGAATATCCCTAATAAAAGAACCAGGGATATCGCGAAATATCAGAGGACGTATTCTTGACACGCCACATGGCAATCTGCACCCCGAACAGAGGTAACACTTCAAAGGGGTCAATTGGCAAGAAAACGAAAACGAGAAAGAAAAGGAGAACCGCTCGCAAGGTATCTCTCCTCTCCTGTTTCGTAAGCGTGCATTGCGCCGCTCACGGCGCCATCTGTATTCCTTTTTGCATAGCTTAACAACTCGGTGTTTTTTCCCTGTGTTTCTCGCAAATTCTTGGATTTAATCGATTTATTATGCTTTCTCCAACTTCTTCTGCCTCTGATAAGTTGAGTATTATTTTTTTTATGTATAAATGTAGGCTCTTGATAATTTTTAAAGTGATTAATAGTAATATCTTTGTTACAAGAGCTGTTGCCTACCGGAGGCGTCCTGGACGCTGTCGCTCGCTAGGTATGAGTTATTTAGTTAGCCAGAGCGACGTTCCCAGCTGTTTCGCTTTAATAATTTTAGCTGTTTAGCGTTACATAGGACTTCTTTATATGATGCTTGTAGTATTGTTTGTCTTGGCGAAGGATTCGCCGATTCTGGCCTACGCTAGACCGTGTAGCCTAGTCGTTTTGGCCCTATTACTTTCCTGCATGATATTCAGATTTCCGAGTGTTTTAAAAATTTTATTGAAGCTTTAGGCAGTTTTATACATTTAAGATTATATTGATTTCTTCCAAGATAGTATACGAGTGAGTTTCGGTGATTTAGGTAATCGATTCTCTTGGCGCCTAGGCTAAGTTGCCTATGGGGCCTTAGTATACTTTCTCACACTCCCCGGTTGCTCTCTTCTCTTCGGAGAAGGTGTGCAATCCCTTTCCCTCTGTTTAAGCCTTGGGCTTAACCGTAGTGGTTTATATGAATTAACTTTCGATACAACTATATTAGGGTGTTGCTGTTCCTCCCTGTTTCCAGTAAGTCTGGCTTCAGAGAGGGGGCAGAACATCAGAGTTCTTAGTCTGAGTCTGTTTATGTCTGGCTTGTGGTTGAGACTCCCTCGCTAGACTGACACAGACATAGGAGGCTTAGCCTCCTTAGGTCACTTTCGAAGGTTTCTGTACGAGATGATTCCTTCTTGTGATCTAGCAGACTAGTCCAGGGTTGCTGTTCTCGGTGTCGAGGATAAGATCCTTTTTCTGGGAATAGCAACACCTTCCTTGCTTTGGTTCCGTGGGGGTTGGCAAGTATTGCTGGCCTCCCTCCTCGGATCTCCCTTAGGCTAAGATGAGTTTTCTTGGTTGCGGGTGATTCATTACTAAAGCAAGGTTGGTAGGACCCTCTTCGTCCCTTCTCCCGCTTTCCTCTGTAATGGCCTAGCCGTTTCATTACTGTCCGTCATTCTACATCTGTACCTGGCATAAGTTAGGATGTGGAGTTGACTTAGTCCCTTGCCGGCCGGCACACTCTGCCGGCCGGCAAGGGACTAAGGTCTTCTGCTTTGAGTGCTGCCCGGACCTCTCTTGGTCCCTCTTCCATGTTTGTCTGTAGAGCCAGATGGCATTGGTCAGGAAGCCTGAAATTATATTCTCCCCTTCCTTATGTGCACTCTTTCGGGTTGCCGGGCTTTGAGGTAGTACAGTCTCTCATCCCGGCATCCATTCTGTTTTCTTCTAGTGTTGTACCCTAGCCGGCTGCCGGCCTAAGTGGCCGGCAGCCGGGCAGTCGGAGTTCTCTGGTTCTTTTGCTGCCGGCCGGCATCGGTTGTATACCTTTGCCGGCCGGCTATTATCACGCCATTGTCTGCCGGTGGCTACGAGTGGTGGCCGGCAGCCAGGCGCTACCTTGTGTAGTTGCCGGCCGGCAGTCATTGCCGGCCGGCACTTGCTGTTGCCGGCCGGCAGTTACTGCCGGCCGGCGCATGCATTTGAACCAGCGTTCTGCCACCTTATAGCTCTTAAGTAGTATACTTTAGATCTAGGTATGGTGAGTGCCGGCCGGCACATTACCTTCTATACTGTACCAGTATTCTTCAGTATAGTATATACTGTAGGGAGAAAACTATAGTATAGTATTGTTACAACACTGTGTTTTCTAACATTTTTGTGTTATCTTGCACAGCCTTTTGGTGTTGCCTTACAGATATAGAAAGTAAGTTCTTTCTTGTCTACCATCCGGTATTTTAAAATCATCCTTTAGGTGTGAGCTACACCTGTTTCCTCTGGAAATTTTTCATTGGTTGCTCTAGGACAGATTAACCATACGATTTTATTATCTGGAAGGTTGCAACAATTGACTGTGCGGGAAACACAAGTGTGTGTCTTTCCTTTCTGTTTTATTATGCTAAACTTTGTATATCCAGTGATACATAGTTCACTTGATACTCATGGAAATCTCTTCTTTTTACAGGAGGACCATCCGAAGTGCGGAAGTGTTTTCTGCAACGTCCGCAGCAAGAACTTCTGCGGACATGATTTGTGTAGGAGGCACGCAGCATGCGCTGTCTCCAAATGTGATCTCCGGTATTGGGGACCCGCAGGTATGTTCCGTATGCACTAACCTGGTTGCTTAGGCTTTTGATTCCCCTAGGACGGCGGAGTCAAGGGATATAGCAAGGGAGAAGCTTCGTACCTAGGTAAGGGGTTTCCAGAAGAACACCTCTGGACCTTATCTTCCAAGTGAGAAGATGAGGGTTTACCTTTTTCCCAGAGCGTCAGCTGATGCAGTGATTCCCCAGCCTTAAGTGGAGATCCCCGTAGTTCAGATCCCGGTGGATGCTGAAGTCGCGGTCGCCCTGCAGGACATCCAGTTGGACGACAGTATGTCGGAGGTGTCCGAGCGTCTGGAAGAGGACCTCCTGGCAGAAGACCAGGATGAAGATCAGGCTCCAGACGTTGAAGAGGGAGAGGTCGACGAGGTGTCGGCTGCTCCGGTTCAGGCCCCTGAACCTATTCCCTCAACATCGTCCGCTCTCCCAGTAGAGCTGGGACAGAACCTCTCCTCCATCGTTCCTCTCCTCCATCGTTGGAATGATCCAACAGATGCAGAGGGAGAATAATGAGAAGGCGGCTGCAATGGAACTACAGATGCGGAAACTTGCAGCATCACGTGGGCCCCAGAAGAGGCTCAACGTGAAAGACCTTCCCTTGTGCTCAGATGCTAACCCGTGGAGATATGCTGAGCACATGCCGATGACGGTCGGAAAGATCGTCATGTCGGAAAAGTTGGGCTCAGTTCCCCTTGAGGAGGTGGAATTCTGGCCCAGCAAAGGGTCGTATCCGGACTGTTATGTCCGTTTGAGGAAGGAACCAGCTTCAAAGGAGGAGACAGAGCCGAAGGAGGTCATAGTGATGGACCATGCTAAGGCTCAAACTTTGCTTTCATCTTCAATGAAAGAGAGGGGCTTCACGAACTCAAAGGTTGCTGCTTTGAGTAAGAAGCACCCTTCCATTGTGTCCTCTCCTGCTAGAACCTTCCCCTTTTTGCAGAAAGGGTTTGCTGCTGTGCTAAAAGCAGTCGAGGCTGGCAAGCCATGCCCCTCCTTGGAGGAGTGTAAACCTTTGTCTCTGGCCCTACCTATGAACCACTAGGACTGGAAGGACGTCCATCTTACCTTCTCAGTCGGGAAGTTGGAGGCTGATATTGCCGGACGTCAGTTCGGTGAGAACCTCCCAAAGCTGTCTGACTTTCTTTTGCGGAGGGAGCTCGAGACGAAAGAAAGACTGGCTGCCTCAATGTCTCTTCAAACCACTCTTGAGACGATGGCAAGTGACCCCAAGGTCCATGAGATGTTCATGGTAGTGGCCAAGACTCATCTGGCCACAGTGACGAAGGATCTTTACAGCTTCATCAAGGCGAGGAGAGCTTGTAGGGAGTTTGTGTTCGCCTCGGCTGCGGTGAGGCACGAGCCAAGGAAACTAATCTCCTCCAACATTTGGGGCAAAGACCTTTTCCCTAACGAAGCGGTCAAGGAGGTTGTGGATAAGGCCGCCACGGAGAATAGAAACCTTCTCCAGAAGTGGGGCCTGTCTCTCAAGAGAATGTCTTCCCCGGATGAGGGTCCCCAGCCAAAGAGGAAGACTAAGAGGACTAGGCTACCTTCTCGGCCAGCCAAGCCATTTAGACAGCAACAGCAACAGCAGTTGCCTATGCCTTCAGTGCCCCAGATGGTGGCACAAACCCCGACCACATTTCAATGGGTACCCCAAGCCGTGTCGACCCAGTCTCCGGCATTTAACCCAACGTTCGAAGGGCAGTCAACTACCTTTCGAGCAAAGCCTAGAGGAGCAGCCAGAGGCTCGTCTAGACGCCCCTCAAGGGGGAGGGGATTCAGGGGTGGTCGCGGTCAGGGAGGCAAGACCTCAGGACAGCAGTCGAAGTGAGATGACACCAGTAGGAGGGAGACTTCAGAATTTTCGGGATCGGTGGACCTTCGATCCCTGGGCCCACAGCCTACTCAAGAATGGACTGGGTTGGAGCTGGTACAGCACTCCACCCCCGTGCCCTCGATTTTTCCAACACTCCACCCCCGTTCTGGAGGAGTACATTCAAGAACTGTCTGATAGCTCAAAGGAAGCCAACCTAGTATTGGTGACCCAGATATAGGAAAAATTAATAGTTTTTTTTTTGGGGGGGGGATCTTGATCTAAAAACTTACAGTATAAAAGAAGATATTTACATTTTTATCATTCATAAAACATCAAGATGAGAATTGCAGATCAAATTATTTAGATAAAATTATAGATGAGTGATGTTATTCAAATGTAAAAAGAGAAATTGTAAAGGTGTTTGCAATCATGAATTAGCTAAAAGATTAATATTCTTCTGTTTCATATTTTTCTAAACAAGTTTTTAAAAATACCTTCGAGATTTCATTTGTTTACAATTGATTAAAGAAATCACCGACATTTTTATATATTTTCTTTAATAACTTATATTTTTTCCAGTAAACTTTAATCAAGATTTATTTTATATAAGAAAATTTTAAAGTTCAAATGATAGTTATATGTTATATTTAAATTACTTTATTGAAATACGTTTATTCTCTATATAATTTATCAGTATATTGATACATTAAACATTTATTATACAATTAAAATGAATAAAGTAACCATTTGATACAATAGTATATGTAAAACATATTTCACATGGAGTTGATTACAGCAAGGAAAAATTTGCCTCTTATTTTGGGGTAAACTAGATGGTTCTTACATTCAGAGATTACTCAAGGTAGTGGAATGATATTATATTTAACATCTCCGTCGGTATAACCATTGAGTGAGAGAATTGTGCAGTCACTTTATAATTGGTGTTTTGTCAACCCTCCAGTCGAGAGGGTATTCAATAATATCATGCATTCTATTTTCAAGTTCAGGCAAAGAGTAACCTCCAACCCAAGCAATTTGATCAGCCTCTTTTTAAAATTCTGATTTCTCTTTCTATAACTATATATGTAAATTTTTACCGTATTTTCCACATGGTATAAAGATTTTCATTTAAATTTATTGAAAATAATTAAAAACACAAAACAAAATTCTTAAAACGTTAAATAACCCAATATATTCGAAAACATATCATTATGATGATAAAATATCTTTTCATATTAGCCGTTCACTGAGATTGGACGAAGCTTTTCCTGCTCCATCAGTTTTTAATAAGTAAAGAAACTGAAAGATAGAATACAAACGTGAAAATTTCATTTTCGTTGACTATAATGAAGTTTAATTTATGCAATTTTCTATAAATTTTACAGAAAATAGAAGAACTCACAAGACAGTTTTCTTTCGTTTTTGTCTTGGCTTTCGAGGATGACTAAATGAAATGTAATTCTATATCATCTCTTTACCTAAGTTTCTATGTTAATAAATGTTGCATTTTTAATCCTTCTTATTCTATAATGACCTTTGATCTATTTCTAATTATGTTTAAGGGGAAACAGGAAGATCTGCTCTTCTATTTTGTTGTAAGATTTCATAAAAAACAGTTATATTTACGAAAACTATCTCAAATTTTTAATATTAGATTTAGAGGGAGAAAGAAAAGATAGCAAATTGTGAAAAACTATAGTAATTATAGATTATTTTCTTCCTCATTTACAGTGGCAATTCCGTTAGATTGAGAGAGAGAGAGAGAGAGAGAGAGAGAGAGAGAGAGAGAGAGAGAGAGAGAGAGAGAGAGAGAGAGAGAGAGCAAATGGTTCTGTTCTCTATTTTTGTTTTTTCCGTAGGTTCTGAATGATGCTTATATAAGTACCAACAGTATTCTTGTAGCTCCAGGTAAAATCAAATCCAAAGAAAATCCTACGGTCTGGCATGAAAAACTAAATACATACAAAAGAATTAAGTGGCATTCATTGGCTGTTGCAGTTGATACTTCTAGGTAATCACATCTATGAATAGGTACGGACATGTTTGTAATTACAAGCTTAAATTAATGAGGTAAGTAAATTAACGGGTTACTTAATTAAACACAAATCAGTCAGTTTAAACATCCAATGTTGCATAACCGTTTGGAACAGAAAGCAACACAGTGACCCCTTTTAATGATCATTTGTATTTTGCATAGCTAAAACGCACATACCAGAGCTCAAGAACACCTTTCGGGTAGAACATTCTTGCTAAAAATGCTTGGTAATAGATTTGCCTTTGTTCATTAAAGGATACCACAAACATTACGTCCCAATACATCTCTTTGCCTTTCAAAGTAGGGACTTAATCATTCTCCAAAATGTCCATTGTACGAGATTTTTGGACAACTTGACCAGGTTATGAATAAATTTACAAAGTTTTAAATTTCATGATTCCATAAACCAATGGTGTCAGATCCAGTTCGAAGGACTACTAAAAATTAGAAGATAAAATTAATGTGTGGGAAATGATTCTAGGAAATCCTTCGCGGCCCGATTCCCGAATTCCTTATTGGAAGCTGTAGCTTTGCAAGTGATCACACGACTTGGTCAGCGATCAAACATCAAAATGCTCTAGAAGGTACCTCCCGGTGCCCTCTGTGCATTCAAGTGGGAGCTAGCCTTTCACTTGAGAGATATTCCTACCTTTTATTTTCTTTTGCGATTGCCGACCCTTCAAGGTTTTTGCGGATGCAGTTGCTATGGTGACCTGATTTTCTACCCTGGTAGTTTATCTATCCTGGCAGCTCAGAAGTATTCTCACGTTCCTACGCAGAGTGTCCTAGCTCTTTGAAACTCCTATGAGATCCTGACAGCTGTCGCAGTGACTGACGGCGCCAAAAGGTGAAAGCTATCCTTTCACCTGAGAGTTTCTAGCAAGCCTGGATCGTGGTGCCAAAGGTGAAGGTTTTTTTTTCACCTGAGAGTTTGCTTGAAGCAAACGATTTCTCTTACCTTTGTGAGTCTGGCTCGTGATGCAATTCAAGCTCTTAGGAAGTCTAGATCTTGGCAGCAAGGGTGAAAGCTAGCCTTCCCACCTGAGAGGTTTGTTTGAAACAAGCTTTCTCTCAACACCTCAAGAACTGGATAGCCTCTGATTTGGAGTCGTAACAGGATTCGGGCTCACAGATAGCCAGGATATTGACATTGAAGGAGAAAAGCTTTGTGAGAGTATTTCTTGGAACAAACATTCTTTCAGCACCTCTCGACTCTGGCTCAAAGTGATCTTGCATTGCAGTGCCAAAGGTGCAAATCTATCCTCTTACCGGCGAGTTTGGCTAAAAACAAGCAATCTCTTATCCGTTTGCAATCCAGTCTCACAATACAACTCAGGATTGCAGCTCAAATCAGGCTCATGGCGAGCCTAAATAACACAGCATGCTCCTTGAGCCACTAACTGTCTGACTAGGCCTCTAATGAGCATAAAGCAATTAGGAATCTAGAATAAGTGGTTATACTGCTTGTACAAGGACATCATTTGAGGCTTAGAATATAAGGGTGTTTTCTTAACAAGAAACTTGTGTTCTTGCGATAGGTAGTTGTATGCTCTCCTGCGGTCACATTTTAAGAAAGTGTTTATGGAAACAATTACCTTTGATAGCCCGAATCTCTGTCAAAAGGCATAAGATAAAAATTTTGAAGGGTTTGACATTTTTCTGCTAATTTTTTTCTCTCTCATAAGATTGCAATAATCACAGGTTATCCTGTAAAGGTTACAAAACTTTTTGGACGACTTGACTCGGGGATTCAGAAGTTTGTTGTTTGAAGAAATACAAATGGATTTAGATATGTAATTTATCTCTTTCATGAATGCACGATCAACTTTATCCTAATAAAAGGCAAGAATTCAGACTTCCTTGTGTGAAACACTAGTCTTCCCAGAGTAAATAAAAACAGAACTTTCTAGTACAGCAGTAAAGCTGTTGCCTAGCATTATGCATAGCAGCAGATTGATCCCAAATGCCTTTGGATTTTTTCCCTTGCATTTAGTTTCTTGAAAAGCTTTATGCATGCAACTTTCAGCTCGTCCCAACTGGAAGGGTGACCTTATCATCATCCCCAACGACTAGGAAACTGCCAGATCCCTCCAGGAGGAGCCAGCTCTGACACTGCTTGGCCCTGCCTTGATCCAGAGGAATGCAGTCATCGCCAGATACCCAATCACCATGCCTATCTCCATCGCTACCTCATGCAGCAACATAGACAAGGCAGTACGCTGCATGAACAAGAACGATGTCCCTCTCAGAGGGCTGATAGCCACCTTCATCGGTCCAGTGCCTTCATCACTGGATCTTGAAGTCTAGGGGACATTCCCCATCGAAGAATACACGCCAGAACCCCTCAGATGTTATCGCTACCAGCGATATGGCCACCATAAGGAGAGTGCAAAGGCCCCATTACCTGCGGAGTATGCACCCAGCGTCACAGCACAGAAGTGTGCATCCAGGCCCACAAGGATGGAAGAAAAACAAACCCCAAGTGCCCTAACTGCTCCAGGCTTCACCACGCCTGGAATAAGCGCTGCGCAGAAAGACTTAGGAGGATAGCTGCGATGAAGAGCACCTCCTCGCTAAAGCAGCCAAAGACAACTACATCTCAACCCCCCCAAGGACCAGTGATCTCCTCACCAGAGAAGATAACACCAGCCAACCACTGCTCCTGGACCTGTACCAGCCAACCAGCCAAAAGCAATACCTACTCCACAACCCAAGTCCTCCAACCCACCTCAAACCCTGACTCAACAAGTTGAGTAACTGCCCTTGGAAGACCTCATCCTTATTGCCTTCAAGATCCTCACCAGAGTCCTGTCCCTAACCAGGATCCCCAACTTTATGGAGTTACTCCACCAGATCCAGCTTCCTACCACCGAGCTGGGATAAGCTTTTGCTTAAACCTACTTCTTTTCTCTCTGACTAAAGGAAAAAAACTTCTCTCCTCTCCCAGTCTCTTCTACTTACTGGGACTTGCTGCTATAACTACTTTTTCTCCAACTGACAGACTCTGTCTGTTAACATTTCATTTCGTGGACCTAATGAGGAGTCTTTCCTTCGGGTCACTTCACTCACTTCCACGTCAGATGCTAAAATCCTTTGTAATGTAAAATATATTCCCCTTAAGTATGTTCCAGTAACTCTGTAAAGATCACCCATTGCCTTTTTAATGTTGCAGTATCGACCTCCTTTGGAAGACCACCCTTTCAAAGTAATATGTGACCTAGGAAGGGGGTCCAGGGGTTTGCCCCGGCAAGGGGTTATGACCTGCGAAGGTGGTTCGGGGGCTTGCCCCAGGCTAGGGGTTGTGACCTGGGAAGGGGATCCGAGGGCCTGCCCTGGCTAGGGGATGTGACCTGGGAACTTCTAGATTAGGTTAGGTGGGTTTGTTAGGTTCTGTACCATTTTGTCCCTTTTTATATTTTGTGTAAAGGGTATATGGAAAATGCTTTAAAATACATATGTTAATATTATCGTGTCATGTCACTGGCGTGGCAGTCTTTACCGACTGACGAGCGGGAGCACACTTCTCAATAAACAAATGCTCAGTCACAGGGACAACTTCTCTCTAAACAAGTGACTGAGCACAAGTCAACCAGTATCACGCATGATACAAACAGGGTATAGTGAACCACCATCAAAAGCAACAAACACCCTTAGCAGTATATGGCTTATAAACTTTATCAATATGTCTGGAATTGACAGGCTTCCTGTAAAAAATTTGGTAAATTCTACTGTTAACCTCTACTAGTAGCACACCATAACGAGACTTTGGTAGTGTTACAAGAGCCATACTTTTCTTTTCTTTCCTTTTCAACCGAAAACATTCAGACACTGTGTGACCTGGTTTCTTAAAATATTTACGGACTACATAACTGCTAGCAATAGAATTAGTATTAATCAAAACTACTGCTTTGAGACTGGACATATGAATCAGAATTAGACCTTTGATCTACATCATCTGTACCTGTATGTTTATCTATATCCCTACTTTATAGTCTTTTGATCTATTAAACCTTTTATCATTATACCTAGACTCTTTGTGGGTCGGTGTAATGGTCTGTTTTTCCCCCACCATCAAAAATTCCCTCCAGGGGAAATATGGCCCAGGATATATATCCCTGGGGAACTTTATCCCAGGAGGATATTCCCCCCCTCTGGGCCAAGATTCCCCCTTTCCTTGGTAGAGGTAACCGTTATTTCGGACGGGGGGAAAAACAGACCATTACACCGGGTTATAAAAGTAAGTCATTAATTTCTTTATTTTTAATGTCTTTATAGTGCACATTTCAACAATACCTCTTGCCAGTACAAGTTTCTGATCTGGGAAGGGGATCTGGGGGCTTACCCCCGGCTAAGGGTTGTGACCTGGGAAGGGGGTCCGGGGGCTTGCCCCCGGCTAGGGGTTGTGACCTGGGAAGGGGGTCCAGGGGCTTGCCCCGGCAAGGGGTTGTGACCTGCGAAGGTGGTTCGGGGGCTTGCCCCAGGCTAGGGGTTGTGACCTGGGAAGGGGATCCGGGGGCCTGCCCCGGCTAGGGGATGTGACCTGGGAACTTCTAGGTTAGGTTAGGTGAGTTTGTTAGGTTCTGTACCCTTTTGTACCTTTTTATATTTTGTGTAAAGGGTATACGGAAAATGCTTTAAAATACACATGTTAATATTATCGTAGCATTGCTAACGTTACCAAGGGCATCGTAACGTTGGTAACGTTGCTTAACATTGTATATATATATATATATATATATATATATATATATATATATATATATATATATATATATATATATATATATATATATATATATATATATATATATATATATATATATATATTCCTAATATTTTGTCAAACTTACTGTTGATTATTGCAGACTAGTTCTAGTGATCCTGACGAATCTAGGTAAGTCCTTTTCAATGATCAAGTTGTACCTCCATTTAATGAAAAGTATTTAGATGAATATTTCGTCTGTTTTGAGACAAAAGCTAAGAAATGTAAGGGGCCAGCAGAAAATTTGGCTTGTATGTTATCACGGGTTTTGTGTGGTAGGGCACAAAAAGTTTATGAAATCTTGAAAAATGCATTTTTTTTTTTTTTTACAAATCTATGAGTTAACACCCAAGCTTATAAGATGAAGTTTAGGAGTTGGACAAATAAGATAAGCAGGCATAAGTAGAATTTAGTAGAGAACAATCAGATTGCTTTGATAAATGGTGTAAAGCAGCAGAGTCTAGGGATGATTTTGATAGATTAAGAGAAATTGTTTTAATTGAATAGTTTAAGTTTTATATGTTACGTTAAATTTATGTACATTGTATTACAAAACTTGTGAAAATTGCTTATTTTTAAGGTATGCTGATGAAAATGAAATAATTTGTTTTATTTCCTATATGTTGATGTAAAAATAAAAAAAAAATAAATATATGTTAATATATTTGTAACTCCAAATATCATTGTGTTCTGGAAGAGGAGTTCTAGACACTTCTCATAACTACTGTACTTCGGCGCCGGCTGTCTGATGAACGTGAGTTCAACAGGATGATTCGACAGTAGGATCCTAGAGCATAGCTATAGATTAATGTTAGTCTTGAACGATCCAGAAATTCAGAGTATTGTTCCTAATATAATAGGACAGGTGCTTGCGTGCGTGCATAAATTGCCCAGACATTATTCCTGGATGGGGCTCTTAGACAGTCAGTCATAGACCTCAAGGTGGAAGACCCAACCAGTGTGGTCAAGGTCTTGCCAGATCTCAGCTTACGACAATCTGCTCAAGTGTATTGCTCCGACCAGAGCAATTTTACTTTTCAAAGTTACTTAACATATAAGCATACAAAACCAAGACAGGCCCTCAGTAATGACGTACAGTCGCTTAGCCCAGAGAGCATAAATTTAGGCATGGAGGTACAGTCGCTCAGCCCCAAGAGCATGACCCCAGTGACAGGAGTGGGGGTGACTGGGTCAGGCTCAGTGGAAGTCTTACATGGAGGTCTTGAACGTGGAGCTCTTTGGGGCTTGGGTGGCTGTGGCGGGGCAGCTGCTGCAGTGGTAGGTGGGACGGTCTGTAATGCTGTGAGTCTTCTAAATTGCACTGGAAACCTCCTGTTCCAGGCGTGGAGAGATCCACCACAATTGGGACACTTCGGATGGCTCTCTAACTCGTTCTTGTGGGTGTCAATGCATTCTTGGGTGGGATGCTGGGGATTGCAGACTCCACAGACTGTTGAGCTTACGCAGTTTTCCTTGTTGGCAGTTGAAGCAAGTCGATGTCTAAGTCCTCTATAGGGAAAATTCCCCATAGTGTGAGGTCCAGTGCGGGTGGGATTGGCCCAATGAAGGTAAATGCAATTTTCCTGATAGGCTGTTTATGGCTGCCTAAATGGCGTTCAGCATGGGCAACATTATTACAGTCAGTTATGAAGGACAGTGGCATATTGACAGAATAGTTGGAGACAACTGCTTTCCTCAATTTCCTAGCAGAATCAAGATAGGCCAGGGAGGTTTCCCTGTGAAAAAGGCTGGCACTATCCTGATCCTTAGGTTTAATGATCATATCACCCTTTAGAAAGGCTCTGGCAGAGATCTTTATTCCTGGGTTCGAGGTTGCAATGGCAGCAACTGCTGCATTAGAAAGTACACCTTCCACGTCTGGTAACTTGAATTTTGGCAGGTGCTCTGGATCCATAAAGGTAGGCCGGGGTTCTGGAGCAGGCCAGTTGGAGTGAGTGTGGCAGTGGCTTTAGCAAGTTCTGGAGTAGGCCCAACAGTTGGGGTGAGCTTGGCAGTGACTTTAGCAAGTAGCTGTGTTAGGCAGGATGTGCAATTGCAGTCTGGCTGATGTGCCTCAGCCAGAGTAGGAGGGCGAGTGTCTTTGGAAGGATCCAGGTCCATGGCTGACGCTTCTTCTTCTGTTTTTAGAGTGCTAGTAGGTAGTGTGGCAGTGGAGGTGGCAGTACGTGGGTTCACTGTTGTTCCACTCTTTTTCTTCTTGGCATGAGGCATCCTCACTGGTTGAGGAGAGGGGTCAAGATCAGGAAGACCACGTTCTTGATAATAGCTATTAGGTGTAGCCTTCATGCGGTCAATATCCGGATTCGATTTAAAACTGAACCATCTAGGTGGCCTTCCTAGGGTCTTCAGTATCTTTTGGAGAACTCCTGGGGTATGGAATTGTGGGATCTCAATGTTGATGAGCTCCAGTGGTAGGGCTATCTTGTGCAAAGGAGGCTCCTTATTCCTTCTAGTGACAAGTTGATGTATGATGTTGTGGTACAGATTGCAATCATTACATCTGCACAATATCTTGTGCTGGACACCGTCCCAATCAAGCTGCAAGCCGAGCTCTCCAGCTAGCTTGAGAGCAAAGAACACAAATTTTCCCTTATGATCATAGTATGCATTGCATTCCTTACATTTTTTCCTGTCAACATAACAGAAGTCTTGACAATGCTGGTGCTCCTTGCTATAGCAGAAACTACAGATGAAGGTTCCGCTATAAGAGTTTATTGGAAAGAAGTCGACAGTGTATGTCAGCGCTGAAAATTTCTGCCACGAAACTGGCAGGGAGCTGGGTGTCCCTTGTGCCGGGTAGGACAGTTCTTGAGCTGGTAGAAAGATCATTGCTTGCTTTTTAGAGTGTACATCCTTGTGCTGGACACTGGTTCTTACATTGGCAGCCAATTTTAGAGATTATGGGGAGGCAGAAACGAGAAACCCCTGACTGAACACTCCTTATGTTGGAGACATTATTCAGCTACACTCTCTGTGACTCTGGACTTTAGTGACTACACACACCAATAAAGTATTTTGAAGAAGACAAAGAAGACTGATTCAGTATTCATCATTAGAAGCAGGAACCATATTTCTGCATGTTAACATTTTATATTTGAAACTACTCAATACCATCTGTCCCTTGCTTTATAAAAGTTTGAAAAGTCAACTCGTCTTACTTGGTAACAACTTTCGTTTGTTCGTTGTATTGTAGCCAACAATTCCTGTTGGTCCGAGCCGTTCCTTTGTTTGGCCCGTAGATAACCTATAAAATACAGGTTGGTTGTTAAAAAAAAGGGAATTTTAAAGGTTTCTAGTTGTAGAGACAGATGCAAACAGAAGGAAAGATGATGTTGATAGTGGAAGGGGTCCATCTTGCCACGGATAGTGGTAGTTTGAAGAGATTGTAAGGCCTTTGAAACGTAGAAAAATGTTGCAGATGGGGTTGTCCAACCCTTTACTCCCTAGGATCCCTGTGGAATATTTTAGTAGTAGAAAAAGTTATAGAAAAATACAGGGGATGATGTGTTTAGGGCCTACGGCGAGGGGATGAGATGGATTTTGATGAAGGTTTCAGAGGTTGTTACCTCAGTGGAGGTAGGTTTGACAGCAATTATCTGTGGATATCTATGTTTTCGACAATTGCTTTTACCAATGTGGCTGTAGTCTGCTGGGCATGATACGAGTTGATGTCCACTTGAAAGTTATCTCTTAGTTATGCTTTTTTCTCTACATTCTAGCGGGTAGTGCAGGAGGGCCTGTTGTGGTGAGACGTCTCAATCTTCACAGGGTCTTTCATTATTATTTTACTTCATCTCCCAATTTGCTTTATACCCCAGCCTGAGTCTGTGGACGCATATAGCCTGCTCTCTTGGCATGCATCTGTCAATGGGGGAGACACTATGTCTATGGCCCATGTGTACCTATTCTCTGTCTAAGCGTCTGGTGCTTTTGGCTAGCTCATCTGCTTTCTCAATCCATGGTATTCCAATGTGACTGGGAAACCAATTTGATGTTCTCCAGCAGGCCAAAAAGTTATTGGAATATACTGCAGTTCATGTTGTCTGAATACTAGGATCTAGAGTACTATCAGTGTAGTAGGTCTGTGCCCCTGCCGTTTTTGTACTTCTGATTGCTTCCTGGGCTGCAGTTCTTAGTTCCTCCATTGTGCAGTTCATACATTTATCCATGCTTGCTTGCTTGATAGATTGGCAAGCCTTTTGCTGGACACGGGCTCTTGCGTCGGCAGTGCTTAGGGACATGTATCCGTGTGTTTGTGTGTGTAGATTACCTTACCTTGTGTAAGACACGGGCTCTTGCGTTGGCAGCCAGTAAGAGATGTTATTTGAAATGACTAATTTAGATTTGTAAAATGAGATTTTCAATCTGAACAGGGTTAAAGTAGTTTACGTTAATGCTAAAAGGGCTCAAATAAACAATGAGATATATTACTTTACATGTTAATGGTTTAAACTACATTAAACTTAGATAGCTGAAGTTAATGGTGTAAGGTCAAAATTTAGTGGTAGTTTCGAGTGAACTGCTTATCCTCATTCAGCAGCCTGGAATTTGGTCCCCAGGTGGGGGTAATGGTAACGTACCAAGCATCCCACGGGCTGGAATTTGCATAGCAGATTCCAAGTCAATTCCCGTATAACTGAATGAGGGACTGGTCCCTCTTACTACCACTAAGTAAAACAACAGGGATGAAAAGGGAAAGGTTTACCGGCATGACAACGGAGAAAAGGCCCCAGTAGGGAGAATCTTCTTTAGATCCACGAAAAGGAAATTTGTAATTACTCGAGAGAGTGTTAAAGTAGGTATAGGTTAGTTTTGGTGTGATGTGAGTATTCGGTAAATTTTTGAGTAATGCCGTAAATATTTATGTTAAATCTTGAATACAGTTTTATTTTCTGTTTGTTGAATATTATTTTCATATTGCAGTTGGTTTTTTGCTATTGTTTAAAATACTTTATGAGTAGATTTTGCACACACTACCTCTTGTGCAATAGATGAACGTAACAGAATTTGGGGTGTGGCTAGAATCTGAATTCTTATTCTGTTTTTAATTCAAACATCGTTCGTTAAGTAAACGTATTTTGTTACTTGTATAAAATAGCCAGCAAACATGTTAGAGTTTAATACAATCGAGTTTTTGAGAAGTTAAGCGATCTCAAGAAATCTAGCTTAGTGAGTTTAGGCAAACATCTTGAGCTTAATGTTATAAAATCAGTGAAGAAAGAGGATATTATTAAACATGTTGTAGTTAAACCTTAGGTTAAGACGATGTGTTACCTCAGGATATTCTATATACGATGGATAGAGAATCAGTGTGTTCTGATTTACCTCCTGTGGAACTTGAAAGGCTTAGAATACAACCTCGTTTAAGAGAAAAAGAATTAGAAGCTCAGGCTGAGCGCGAGAGAAAAGAAGCAGATTTAAAACGTGAGCAACAAGAAGCAGAATTAAAACGTGAACAATTACAAGGGAGGAGAGAGCCAAAGATAGGGAAGCTCAGATAAAGCTTCATGAGCCTAATGTTCCAAAAGAGTTAAAAGTTGAAAAACGTAAGCAGACTAGTTTTAGTGCTCCTGATAAATCTAGGCAAGTCATTTTTAATGAGGATCGAGTTGTACTTCCTTTATATGAAAAGTATTTAGATGAATATTTAGTATGTTTTGAGACAAAAGCTAAGACACGCAAGTGTATTACAGCCAATAAGTAGTCAGCAGAATTTTTGCAGTATATGTTTTAAGAAATTTTGTTTAGTGAAGCACAAAAAATTTATGCTTTTATTCCTAAGTAACTTATAGAATACATAGCCTAATTATAAAATCCTAATTTTTTTTCACAATCTTACAAATTTTAAAACAAAACTTATAGGATAAAGTTCAGGACTTGGATAAAACAAGATAAGCAGACATATGTAGAATTTAGTAGGGAACAATTAGATTGGTTTGATAAATGGTGTAAGCAGCAAAATGTAGGTATGATTTTAATAGATTGATAGAAACTGTTTTAATTGAACAGTTTCAGAATCGTGTTAGTGAGAACATTAAGGTTTACTCAAATGAAAGAAAGTTATCTATCCTTTGCGAAACAGCTGTATATGCTGGTGGTTATGTACTGGCCCAAAAAGAGTCTAGGTCTAATGATAAAAGGTTTAATAGATCAAAAGATGGTTGGTCGCAGATTGCCATGCTTGTAGCATGACACGGGCTCTTGTTAATCTGGAAAGAGATGGTCTCCCAAAGGAGGCCGAGACTGCAATATTAAATAGCTGGAACATAAAAAGGTGGAGAATGAATTACTTAGGGAGGGATTTGAAATTAGAATGAAAGGGAGAGAAGTAACCCGAAAAAGTGGACTCCTTTTTAGGTCCACAAAATGAAAAGTTTAAGTTAGAGAAAAAAGTGATGATAGCAGCAAGTCCCAGTAAGTAGGAGAGACTGGGAGAGGAGAGAAGTTTTAGTCAGAGAGAAAAGGAGAAGGTTTAAGCAAATAAGCTTATCCCTGCTCAGTGGTTGGGAGCTGAAATTGTTGCAATAACTGCATGAAGGTGGGAGTTCTGGTTGGGGACAGGACTCGGGTGAGGATTTTAAAGGCAATGGGGATGAGGTCTTCCAAGGACATAGTAACTTGTTGAGTCCGGGATTAAGGTGGGTCGGAGGATGTGGGTTGAAGGAGTGGTGCTGGTTGCGGCTGGGCGGCTGTTACAGGAACAGTTGCAGTGGGTGAATGTCTCTATCTCCTCTGGCGAGGAGGTCGCTGATCTTTAGGTGGCTGGATTGTAGGTGGTTTCTGATGTTTTGGAGAGGAAGTAGACTTCATTACAGCTATTCTTCATAGCTGCTATCATCTTTAGTCACTCTGGGCAGTGCCTATTCCAAGCATGGTGAGGCCTGGAGCAGTTGGGGCACTTGGGTTTTGTCTGCTTGCCTTCTTTGTGGTTTTTTATGCACACTTCTGTGCAATGGTGCTGGCTGCATACAGCGCAGATGATGGGGCCTTTGCACTTCTCCTTATGATGGCCGAAACGCTGGCACCTGTGGCATCTAAGAGGCTCTGGTGTATATTCTTGGATGGGGAATGTCCCCCAGACTCTAAGATCCAGTGAGGAGGGTACTGGACCGATAAAGGTGGCTATGAGTCTTCTTACAGGGACGTTGTCTAAACTCATACAACGTACCGCACAGTCGATATTGCTGCATGATATGGCTATGGAGGTAAGCATTGTTGTAGGATACCTAGTGATCACTGCTTTCCTATGGATGAATGCAGGGTCCAGCAGTGTTAAAGATGGCTCCTCCTGGAGGGATCTGGCTGTCTCAAGGTCTTTGGGGATGATTATCAAATCACCTTTCCTGTTGGGTCTGGCAGTGAGCTCCATGCCAGGCTTTGCAGCCATAGCAGCAACTGAGGCATAAGAGATTGAGCTGTCCGTGTGTGAAAGACGAAACTTCGCCAGAGGTTTTTTTGGGCTGTGAAGCTGGGATGCTTGCCGCGATGGAAGAAGCTTCTTGAAGGAGTTCTGTAAGGCAGTCCGTACAATTGCAGTCCATGGAATGGTTCCCCTGAGGTGCAACTGGTTCGGTCTCCATGGCATTGGAGGATTCAGGCACCAAGGTTAGAGGGGTGACTGCTGCTGCAACTGACTGCTGAGGAGTTGTAGGGACAGGCAACGACGAGTCTGTGCTCTCAATCCTTAGTGTCATCAATGGCGATGGTGGGGCTGGTACTGGCGCTGGTGGCGGGCGTTCAGGGCTCTTCCTTCATTTGGGAGGGGGTGTAGTCGCTTCCCTGGTAGTTGGTTTTAAGGTTCTATAATGCTTAAGAACCTTAATAGTGGTGATTTTGCCCCCCTTGCAGCTGCACCTGACATGGTGAGTAATCAGGGTTTTGTCTTCGACATCCGTGGTGCAAAGGCTAACAGTCTTGAATAGGTGAATTCGTCGCTTCTGGTATGACGTACCGCAATCACAATCTTAATCTGGATCATTGTAAAGGTCTCTGCAGTGTCTGTCGGCTTCGGGATACAAGCTCCATGCCCAGTCTCCAATGTGACAGACGGACATGGCGGCAAAACTCTATGGCGACAGTAATGAGAATTTGACTTAGAGCGGATCGCCAAGACATAGGAGAGTTGATGTCGGTGCAATATTTCAGTTGAGTCTGATCAAAAGACTATAGGGATACAGATAAGCATACAGGTACTGATGATGTAGATGAAAGGTCTAATTCTTATTCGCATGTCAAGTCTCAAAGCAGTAGTTTTAACCCCGAGCGTCAAAACAAAAGAGGTTTTTCTCACGTGACTCACCCCCGTGACTGAATTTGTGGGTGATCGACCTGCAGTCGGTGTCTCGCCTACACGCTCTAGTAGTGTCCAGATGTGCCTCGCTGTAGCTGTACTCCTTCCCAGATTTCTGAGACGCGTCGGGGTCGAGCGCGACCGAGTTTACCCTTCTAAGGTAAGTTGCATAATTATCAAAGTTATTACGTATTATGAAATTGTCGTAGAATGGTGCAACTTGTATAGGTTATCAGTTGTGGAAAGTCTTGGTGGATGGTTTGGCTACCATGTGCATGATTTTTTTTTTAGTTGAAATGTCGTTCATCACCACGAGGATCATTTTACCGCGAGTGCCCCTTTTTCATTTTTTTTTATTTTTTGGCCAAGTCATTTTTCCGTAAGAAATTGCCAAATAGTGTCGCAAAACTTTTGCTTTTTTAGTGTTGGAAAGTGTGTCTAGATGATCTGGCTACCCGTGCGTGATTTTGTTTTTGTCAGATACGACGTAGTTATTGGTATATGGGGTATTTAACTGCGGTTGCCAATTTCTGTTTTTTTTTCAATATTTGTAAAAATTTACTACGTAGTAAGGAATTGCCGTATATTATTGATTTTTTTTTCATGTTTATGTGTTAGAAAGTGTGCCTTGATGGTTGGGCTAACACGTGCATGTCTTTTTTTTTACCTGAGATGCCGTATATTAGAATGTTGGGCATTTTTCCGCGAGTGCCCCTTTTTATTTGTTTTGAATTTTTTTGCTTAGTCATGTTACCATAAGGAATTGGCAAGTAGTGTCGCAAAACTTATATTTTTATAGTGTTGGAAAGTGTTTCTAGATGATCTGGCTACCCATGCCTATCTTTTTTTTAGCCAGATATAGCGTATATATAGGTATGTGTTCGATTTTCCTGTGATTGCCATTTTTTCGTTTTTTCCCGTTTCTTTCAAAATTACTACGTACTAAGGAACTATCACAGAGTAATGATTCATTTAGATGTTTATTTGTCGGAAAATGTACCTTGATGGTTTGCCTAGCACGTGGCTGAAATTTTTTTTTCTGAAATGCGTATAATAAAATGTTGGCCATTTTTCCGCGAGTGCCCCTTTTTATTTGTTTTGCATTTTTTTACTTAGTCATGTTACCGTAAGGAACTGGCAAGAAGTGTCGCAAAACTTATATTTTCATTGTGTTGGAAAGTGTTTCTAGATGATCTGGCTACCCATGCCTATCTTTTTTTTTAGCCAGATATGGCATATATATAGGTATATGTTCGATTTTCCTGTGATTACCATTTTTTCGTTTTTTCCCATTTCTTTCAAAATTACTACGTACTAAGGAACTATCACAGAGTAATGATTCATTTATATGTTTATTTATCGGAAAATGTGCCTTGATGGTTTGCCTAGCACGTGGCTGAATTTTTTTTTTCTGAAATGCCGTATATTAGAATGGCCATTTTTCCGTGAGTGCCCCTTTTTATTTGTTTTGCATTTTTTTGCTTAGTCATGTTACCGTAAGGAATTGGCAAGTAGTGTCGCAAAACTTATATTTTTATAGTGTTGGAAAGTGTTTCTAGATATCTGGCTACCCATGCCTATCTTTTTTTTTTAGCCAGATATGGCGTATATATAGGTATGTGTTCGATTTTCCTGTGATTGCCATTTTTTTGTTTTTTCCCATTTCTTTCAATATTACTACGTACTAAGGAACTATCACAGAGTAATGATTCATTTAGATGTTTATTTGTTGGAAAATGTGCCTTGATGGTTTGCCTAGCACGTGGCTGAATTTTTTTTTTCTGAAATGCCGTATATTAGAATGTTAGCCATTTTTCCGTGAGTGCCCCTTTTTATTTGTTTTGCATTTTTTTGTTTAGTCATGTTACCGTAAAGAATTGGCAAGTAGTGTCGCAAAACTTATATTTTTATAGTGTTGGAAAGTGTTTCTAGATGATCTGGCTACCCATGCCTATCTTTTTTTTAGCCAGATATGGCGTATATATAGGTATGTGTTTGATTTTCCGGTGATTGCCATTTTTTCGTTTTTTCCCATTTCTTTCAAAATTACTACGTACTAAGGAACTATCACAGAGTAATGATTCATTTAGATGTTTATTTGTCGGAAAAACTTGCCTTGATGGTTTGCCTAGTACGTGGCTGAAATTTTTTTTTTTTCTGAAATGCCGTATATTAGAATGTTGGCCATTTTTCCGCGAGTGCCCCTTTTTATTTGTTTTGCATTATTTTGATTAGTCATGTTACCGTAAGGAATTGGCAAGTAGTGTCGCAAAACTTGTATTTTTATAGTGTTGGAAAGTGTTTCTAGATGATCTGGCTACCCATGCCTATCCTTATTTTTAGCCAGATATGGCGTATATATAGGCATGTGTTCGATTTTCCTACGATTGCCACTTTTTCGTTTTTTCCCATTTCTTTCAAAATTACTACGTACTAAGGAACTATCACAGAGTAATGATTCATATAGATGTTTATTTGTCGGAAAATTTTGTTTACTTCTTTTTTGATTGAATATCATCAAATTTTTTTAGCTAAAATATTATATTGTTTTACATTTTTTTTTTCGATTTTATTTCCCTTCAAAAAAATTTTTTTGGGTCAGAATTTTAATTTTATATTCGTAAAATAATCGACAATTATCCAGCAACCCACCATACAATTTTTATGCATATCCAATAATAATTAGATTAGTAAATAACACCTTGAAATTGACATACCCTTCCTACATTTCAAGTGGCAGATTAGGGAGTCTGAGTCAGTGTGGTTGGCGGCCATTTTGTGGACATATCCGAAGCGTAAGTTGCCCTATCTATATATGTTCTTGTTCCCTATAGAATTTGTGATATTTTGGTATATTTTTACCTGCATAAATATCATATTATATATTAAATATATGTATTTTTTTACGAAATTCTAAGTACTCAAAAAATGACCTTTAGATATGGCCCCTGATATAAATGTAATTTACAAAATAATGAAGATTTTTTTACATATTTCTATTTTAGGATAACATATGTTTATTCCCTAAAAAAATTAGCCACTTCCTATTTCATTTGGGTACCCAAAAAAATTCATGAAATTTGGACAAATTTTTTTGGCAAAAAAAAGTTACCCTTTTTTTCTCATTTCAGATCTTCACCTCCATGGGTCTGACTTCATCCAAAATACATCAAGATGTGTCCTAAACATTCAAGAATCAATTCCTAAAAGGATTTGTGTATATATGTATAAACTGTTTTTTTTATGAATTTTTATGTAAGGTCTTTTTTTTCTACTTAATTTTTAAAAATATTTATAATAAATATTTTTTCTGCAGATGAGTAGTATTTATCTTTACAGTTGTTTTAAGCATTCATTGAAGTTTTTTTTTGGCAAAAGAAAAAAGGAGGTTACTGCAAAAACTGATTTTTCAAGAATTTTTTTTGGCGTCGGGGTCGCGCGCGTCCGAGTATACTCTTAACGGGGTGTCCGAGGAGCGTACCTATCCAGGGTTAAAATTACTTTCAAGATTTAATTCGTTCTCAAGTAATTAAAGAAGACATGTTTACATATTATCTATAACTTATAATTTTTCCAGTAAACTTTGATTAAAATTTATTTTTTATAGAATTTTAAAGTTCAAATGATAGTTATATGTTAGGTAATCATTCTAGCACGAGTTTTAAATTACTCTATTGAAATACGTTTATTTTCTATATAATTTATCAGTATATTGATATATTAAGCCTTATTATACAATTAAAATGTATAAAGTAACTATTTGATAAAATAGTATACATAATACGTACTTTACATTGCTTCTAATTTTGGGTAAATTAGATGGTTCTTACAATCATAGATTACACAAAGTAGTGAACTGAGCATTAAGATTAAGAGTACATAATGTGGAACGATAGTATATTTAACATCTCCGTTCATTTACCTAATACGCGAGAGATTTGAGCAATCCCGTTTACCTTTACTAATGTTGTTTTTCATCCCTTCAGTCAAAAGGGTATTCAATAATATTATTTTCAATTTATTTTACATTAAGGTAATGTCCATTCCAAGCAACTTGATCAACCTCTTTTTGAAATTCTGATTTCTTTTTCTATACCCGTTTATGTAAATTTTTACTGTATCTTCCACATGATATAAAGATTTTATTTCAAATTAATTAAAAATAATTATAAACACAAACAAAATTCTTAAAACGTTAAATAACCCGAAATATTCGAAAACACATCATTATGATGATAAAATATCTTTCCGCCTGATCAAACTCGTCAGGAATTTGCGTAATATCAACCGTTCACTGAGATTGGAGGAAGCCTTTCCTGCTCCATCGGTAATCAATAAGTAAAGAAACTGTATGATAGAATACAAACGTGAAAACTTTACTTTCGTTAACTATAATGAAGATTAATTTATGCACTTTTCTATAAATTTTGCAGAAAATGGAACTCGCAACACTGTTTTCTTTCGTTTCTGTCTTGGCTTTCGAGGGGGACTAAATGAAATCTAATTCTATATCATCCATTTATCTAAGTTTATATGTTATGAAATGTTGCATTTTTAATCCTTCTTATTCTATAATGACCTTTGATCTATTTCTAATTATGTTTAAGGGGAAACAGGAAGATCTGCTCTTCTATTCTGTTGTAAGATTCCATCAAAACAGTTAAGTTTACGAAAGCTATCTCAGAATTTTAATATTGGATTTAGAGAGAGAGAAAAAAAGATAGCAAATTGTGAAAAACTATTGTTATTATAGATTATTTTCTTCCTCATTTACAGTGGCAATTCAATTAGAGAGAGAGAGAGAGAGAGAGAGAGAGAGAGAGAGAGAGAGAGAGAGAGAGAGAGAGAGAGAGAGAGAGAGAGAGCAAATGGTTCTGTTCGCTATTTTTGTTTTATCCGTGTGTTCTGAATGATGCTTATATAAGTACCAACATTATTTTTGCAGCTCCAGGTAAAAGCAAATTCCAAAGATAATCCTACGGTCTGGCATTCACTGGTTGTTACAGTCAACAATTCTGGGTAATCACACCTATAAAATAGGTCCATAAATGTAAGTAATTACAAGCTTAAATTATTGAGGTAAGTAAATTACTGAGTTACTTAACGAACAAAGGCAAATCTATAACCAAGCATTGTTAGCCAGAAAGTTCTACCCTGAAGGTGTTCTTGAGCTCTGGTATGGGCATTTTAGCTATGCAAAATACCAATGATTAGTAAAAGGAGTTGCTGTATTGCTTTCTGTTCCAAACGGTTATGCAACATTGGATGTTCAAACTGACTGATTTGTGAAAGGATGCCACAAATATTACGCCCTAGCACATCTCTTTATCTATCAAATTAGGGACTTAATCATTCTCCAAAATGGCCAGTTTTCTAGTTTTATGGATGACATGACCAAATGCTCAGTAGTAACCTCTGCCTCCCTATGCAAAACACAAAGGGTATCCTTATCATTCTTGTTTCCATAATTTTCTTTTAATTCTTGCACCTTTAATCTGTTTTCATATATAGTACTGTCGCATTAAGTGTCAAGTTCACCTACGCAGTCTCTTCTGCCATTACTATTCACAAAACTCAGTTTGGTCATCTCTGCTTTTCTTGCTTCTATTTTTCTTTCAATTTCATTTGCCTCTTAATTTTTGTTTCTTTTTTAATTTCTGGTTTTTTATACTTTCTTACTTCTTCAACTTGATTATAATATTCATTGCATATTTCTTTAATACTATTTCTCCAACAATCCCCATATGGTTCTCTATTTGATCTTCCACTACTTTCTGAACTAGCCATTTGTTATCTAATGTTATGAAATAACATCACATTTTTCATACTGTATTCTATTTTCAACTGGCCGTATTCCTATTTCTGCTATTAGCCCCCAGTATGGTGTAGTAGAAACCCGTTTAAACATTCCTTTCATAATTTTGTACTGTTTACTCTCTAGTTCTTTCATTTCTTTTTCTCTTATTACACCCCATGTCTAAATATTTGCAAACATTGTAGGTACTACTACTGTCTCATAGATCTTTATTCTCACTAACAATGCCAAATCTCCTACTCTGTTACTGTCTCCATACTTCCTAACTTTCTGTACCATGTAGCCTATTCTATTATTGCTTCCCTTTTGCTTATGATGAGACTTTGCTTTCCCTTATCCTAGTACCACTCTCCTGATTATTTATATCACTTAAAGTTTTTTATCCTTCGGAGTTTCTTAAAACCTCGTCCTTTTAATTCCATGGTTGATTTGTTGTTGCTGGAAATTAGGAGAAACAAAAATCCATGAATGTACTCATTCATATTTTTGTTGGTAGCCTACGTATCTGTTTAAGCTTAATTCTAAAAGCTTTTTGTTGTCTTCTAAAGAGGAAGAATGAGTCGACAAACTGAAGAGAAATGAGTTGAGAGAAAACTTAATCAGGATGGATGGATGAGATGGCCATTGCATTCTGCTTCATCACAACGATGTTGTCAACACATTTTATATCGTCTGGTCTTTGAGAAATGACAACAAGTAAAGCAGATTTCTACATTGACATTATCAATGCCATGTTGTTATGAAACCCAAGAGACGATATACCATGTCCCATATTCGTTGTTAAAGTTTCTTTAACAACTAAGTTACACAGCCAGATTTGGTTTACAGTGAACGCTGTTATGTATTATTGTAATAATGTAGTGTATTACCTCAAATGTTACGTGTATTGAGCGCAACATTGCATCATATTGCATTGATAAAACATGTTTAAGATTGTACATAACTGAAATAATGTATTTTGATATTAGGGTTCAAGCATTTATTGATTACCTCAAAGATAGGATGTGATTCTTTTTACTTTTGTACTGCAGTAGGATTTAGGTCTTTTGAGAGCAATGCTCTTATGGTTATTATGAGGTTTTGGTTTTTAAGATTATTTACGAGATGTTTGACACTCAGTTGGGAGTTGGTTATTGGAAGCCCAGAGCCAAGAGCATTGTAGCCTCTTATTATACATTAAAGGGTTATGTTCACACCTGCGTTTGATTCAACATATCAACAATAAAAAATTGACAACGCAGATGGGATACCCCTGGATAATTACTAATAATTATTCACCCAAGGAAGTCGTGATTTCCAGTCCCCATCGGTGCAGCTCGCCATCAGGGACGCCTTGAGGGCGCGGAGAGTTCTTTCGACCATGCCATTTGCCGCGGGGTTGTATGCCGTGGTGCTGTGGAGCGTCGTCCCCATCAGGTTCGCCAAAGCGAGCCATATTTCTGCGAGGAAAGCGGGGCCTCTGTCTGTCGTGATGTCGTCAAGGACGCCAAACCTGCTCACCCAGCTTGACAGGAGGGCTTCGGCGCATGCTTGAGTCGTAGCTTCAGTCATCGGCGATGCCTCCAACCACCTCGTGGAGCGATCGATGATCATAAGCAGGTAGCGAGCACATCCAGAAGGGGGCAATGATCCCACGACGTCGATGTGTATGTGACCGAAACGTCTTTTTGGCTGGGGAAAATCGCCTAGCCCCGATTCGGTGTGATAGCTGACTTTGCTTGACTGGCAGTTGATGCATGACTTCGCCCATTCCTGGGCATCCTTTTTTATCCCTGGCCAGATGAACTTTTCAGACAGAGCGGTGGTGCGTCCTGAGGGGTGTGAAAGTCCAAGGATGATATCGAATATTCTCCTTCTGCAGGAGGCTGGTATCCAGGGACGTGGGCGGCTGGTGCTGGTGTTGCAAAGAATAGTCACTCCTGCTGGTCCGAGGGGAATCGCACTTATCTTGAGTGCGGATGGCCCCGTCAGGTGATCCTGTGATTCTCGGTCGGTGCGTTGTTCGGTTGCGAGATTGGCGTAGTCGATTCCCAGGTGGATTGCGTCAATTTCAATCCTTGAAAGGACGTCCGCGACTGGGTTTTTCCTTCCTCGGACGTAACGTATGGTGCACCCGAATTCGGCGATTGATGGGAGATGACGTTGTTGTCGGGAGGACCATGCGTCCGTCGATTTCGTGAAAGCGTGTACGAGGGGTTGATGGTCCGTCGCGATTGTGAAGGGATTGCCCTCCAAGATGTGCCTGAAGTTGCGGATGGCGAGATAGACGGCGAGGAGTTCCCTATCGAAGGTGCTGTATCTTGTTTCGGCGAGTTTCAATTTCTTGCTGAAGAATGCCAGCGGTCGAGGAGAACCATCGACGAGTTGCTCCAGCACAGCCCCACAGGCGACGTTGCTGGCGTCGGTCATTTGTCGCAGGGGCGCGTTGTCGTCGAAATGAGCCAGGGTGGTGGTATTCGCGAGGTCATCCTTCGTCCGGGCGAATGCCTGTTGCTGGGGCAAACCCCACTCGAGTTTTTTTGCTTTTCCTTTCAGGACGTTGTCGAGGGGTGACAGGGTTTGTGCGATGTTGGGGATGAAGTGCCTGTAGTAATTGACCATCCCCAGGAACTCCTGAAGTTGGCGGATGGTCGTAGGTATCGGGAACTTTCTGATGGCGTCGACCTCGGTTGTCATGGGTTTTACCCAGCATGAGGATACACGGTGACCAAGGAAATCCACTCCTTCCGCGCCGAATGTACATTTGTCGAAACGTACGACCAGGCCGGTCTCCTGTAGGCGTTTGAGGACGGTGCGGACGTGCCTCCAGTGTTCCTCCTTGGTTTTCGAGAATATCAGGATGTTGTCGACGTAGCAGACGCAGAAAGGTAGGTCACCCAGAATGCTATCCATTAGTCGTTGGAAGGTCGCCCCAGCATTGCGTAGACCGAAGGTTGAGTATGCGAACGTGTAGGATCCAAACGGGGTTACAATGGCAGTTTTCGGGATGTCTTCTGGAAATACGGGGACCTGGAAATAAGACTTGAGGAGGTCCATCTTGGTAAAATACTTCGCGTCGTGCAACGCGTTCGTTAGGTCCTACATGTTGAGCAGCGGGTATTGATCGGGCGTTGTGATGAGGTTGAGGCGCCTGTAGAACGTCCTGCATGTTGGGCAGCGGGTAGTGATCGGGTGTTGTGATGAGGTTGAGGCGCCTGTAGTCCCCGCAAGGTCTCCAGGACCCGTCCGTCTTTTTTACCATGTATAGGGGTGATGCCCAGGGGCTCGATGCTTTCTTACAGATACCCATGTGTTTCATGTCCTCGAAGGCTCGTTTGGCATCCTTCAGTTTCTGGGACGGGAGGTGGCGGAATTTGGCGTGAGTGGGAGGTCCTGTCGTTGTGATGTGGTGGTAGATCCCATGCTTGGACGGGGAAACTGGCAAGTGTCGGAGCTCTGGCTTGAAGACCTCGGGAAATTCTTGTAGGAGGTCGGCGTACGGGTGAGTCGTTACGGTGGATACGGACATTGTTGCAGGGCCGTGTTCTAGGGCGCGGGACTGGCAGGTTCCCGTGTCGATGAGACGTTTGTTAGCGACATCGACGATGAGTCCGTTGTGGGCGAGGAAATCCGCACCGAGGAGGTGGCGATTGGAGTCAGCGATAGCGAAGGGCCAAGAATACGAACGGCCCATGATAGATATCTTGAGGGTCTTGATCTCATAGCACCGTATGGAAGATCCGTTGGCGGTGATGAGCGAGGGAGCGTTTTTGTCGGGACCACGGTCTAGGTCGGACTTGGAAGATGGGAACGTTGACTGCATTGCGCCGGTGTCTACCATGAGTCTACGGTTGGAAGTGGTATCGAGGATATAGAAACCTTTCTTGTTTTAGTTAACTGCGGCTGCGATAGTGGCAGGTAGATGCTTCTAGCGTCATCTTCTAGGGAAACTGCATGGTGCTCTACATTTCTTGGCATCGCTGCCGAACTGTTGGTGGTAGAAGCACCATGCTGGGTTAGTCCTAGGGTTCGGTCGTGTTGGATGCGGTGGTTTCTTTCTTGATAGAACGTTGATCTCGTCGTCCTCAGGGGCTGTTGCCGAGGAGTCTATGGAAGAGCAGCTGCTGAAGGAGGAGAATGAAGGCGGTGTTGACGATGATGCTCCGAGGCGAGATGCTTTGGAGGCCTCGTGGAGCTTCTGAGCCTTCGAAAGGAGTTCGTTCATCGGGAGCGTGTCGGCGTCTGTCAATTGGGCCCTTATGTCTTGTGGTATGCGTCGAAGAACGATCTCGCGAGATAAGCTAATCTCACGTCGTCGGCCATTGCTGTCTGTTTCGGGGAGCATAAGCAGGCCGGATAACTCATCCCACGCCTCAACAGGAGAGGTGTCACCCATGGGCTTGCCGGCGAGGTCCAGGACTTTCTGTGCCTTTGCTGAGACGGAGAGGGAGTAGATGCCGATTAGTTTCGTTCTCAGGGCGTCGTATGAAACTTGGCCAGCCTGGGCGCCGAGCCATGGGCAAATCTTGTCGAATACCTCTTCAGGTATGGAGGTGAGAACGATGTCAGCCTTGGCGCAGGAGTTGCTGAGTCTAGCGACGCGGAAGAGTATGTCTGCTCTCAGGAACCAGGAAGCGGTGTTGTGTTGAGAAAAGGGCGGCAGTTTGACTTTGGGCGTGGAGGCGAGGCCGTTGGGTGCGATGGGCGTGTTGCTTCCTGCATCGTGGCCAGACGACGAGTCGGCGAAGAGGTGGGAAGTTGATATGTCGGTTAAGCTCATCCTACTGCCTTACATGCACCGAAGTGTGGGAGAACCAAAGGCAGACTCACGCCTAAGGTAACGGAGTATAGAGAAGGTAGCACGGCCGTAATAAGTCCGTTAATGGCAAAGCCAAAACCGCTGATGCTACTTTCAACTCCGGGGTCACCAGTTGTAAGGACAGTGAGACAAGCGTCACCAAGATCAACTGATACTTTATTCAAATGTGCATGGGAGTCTATTACAAGGTGCGGACGGAAAGGTAGGATGGCGCTGGCGCCAAATCAGATTGAAAGTGCCCGCCAAAATATATGTGTTTTCTTACACTTACAAATATACGAATTATGAGTTAACAGAAACATGTAATGAAATGATACATATGTCAAAATGTAGCTCTGATAGAGCGGAATACATATACATGGGAAACCACGGTGTGGCGAAAGGAGAATTCAAATAAATAAACAGTTTGTTGATTTTCTGGACGACGAAGGGAGCGGTGTCCTTACAATTTATTTAGAAGCATTTGGGAATATGAAGGATGCCCAAAAGAAGGCATTATTAGTTCATACAGCAGGTAGAGAAGTTCGAGAAGTTTTTAAGACATTACAGCCTACAGATGACACAAGTGAAAGCTGCAATTAAGGCTCTTACCACATATTTTGCTCATCAGTCAATAGATTTTTAGAAAGGTATCAATTTACAGCACAGGCATATCAGAAAGAAAATGAAAGTTTAGGTGCATTTGTGACTAGACTAAAGAACTTAGCTGTTTCATGTGAATTTCTAGAATTAGAAAATTTTATCATAGATCAAGTTATTGCACATTGCACATCACAAAAGCTAAGAAATAAATTATTGCAAGACACATATTTAACATTAGAAAAGGTATTGATAATAGGTGGAGCTTTAGAAACCTCAGATAGGCAAAGTAACGTATTAGGTAGTTCTACAAGTAATAGAATGGAAAAATTAGTGCAATAGGTTCCAGATGGAAAAACAATAAGAATACGGAGAAGGAATTTGTCAAAGCCTAGTTCATAGAAAGATGCCTAACACTAATGTTCATAAATATCAGAATCAAGACTATACACAGAAACAACAGGAAAAACCTAAGTGTTATAGGTGTGGTAAAACTGATCATCTTGCATATGATGCAAAGAAATGCCCTGCTACTGGAAAAACATGCAAAAATTGTAGAAATATGGGTCATTTTGCAACTGCTTGTAAATTCCATAAATAGTACGCAAAGAAAATAAATGCCATAGTTGATATTATTGGTCAAGAGAATAATGCAGAAAATATTCATGATAATCAGGATAGGTCAGAAAATTATTTTGTGTTCCGCATAAATTCTGTCAATAAAAATACAAAGAAACATCATGCTAGAAGTAATCATATATGGTAAACCAATTTTGATGCAAGTTGACACAGCAGCCGATGTATCAATTATGTCTGAGAAAACAGCTAAAACCACTCCTAATTTGTTATTAGAAGGTACAAATAGAATTGTGAAAGGCTATAATGGTTTTGATATTTAGGTAATCGGTGATTCGAACGTAGAAGTATAGTATAAAGAACAAAAAATAGAGAGAATGCCATTAACAGTAGTAAAAGGTAAAGGACGAAATTTGCTAGGTTTGGATTGGCTACTTACTCACTTACTTACTTACTTCCACTCCCAGGTAGGCTTTCAGCCTGTCAGTGGAATCAGTTGTCTTCACTCAATTCTGTTTTCAAAAATTCCATCCCTTTTCAGCTGTACAAGTGTTGGCATGTTGTTCTTTGTCAGAATCTCTTCAATTCCATCCCTCCAGTGTTTACGTGGTCTACCTCTTGATTGCCTACAGTATTTGAAATTAGATTGGCCTAGTATTTTGAAGGTTACAGGTAGACAAGATGAACACAAAAATTAAATGTCTGTGAATAATATCATATCAGAGTTTCAAGACGTATTTGAAGGTAATGTAGGTACAATAAAGAACGCAAAGGCAATTTTAGTTTTGAAACCTGACAGAGCTCCTAGATTTTGTGCTCCCAGAACAGTACCGTATGTATTGAAAAGTGCAGTTGAAACAGAAATAAGGAGATTAGAAAATGAAGGTTCATGGGAAAAGGTTACATATTCAGATTAGGCTACTCCATTTGTATCTATTGGGAAGGAAAATGGTCGGGTTAGGTTATGTGGAGATTACAAAGTAACGTTCAATCCACAACAGAAAGTAGCTCAACATCCATTACCAAATCCGAAAGACATGTTTGCAACTATGTCAGGATGCAAGGTTTTTTTTTAAGTTAGATCTAAAACAAGCATTTTAACAGCTTCCCATGGATGAAAGTTCACAAGAATTATGTACAGTAAATACATCCTTAGGTTTGTTTAGGCCAAAGATATTACCTTATGGAGTTGCAAGTAGTCCAGCTATATGGCAACAAACTATGGGTATGATTTTTTCAGGAATGCAAGGAGTATTCATTTTTATAGATGATATTTTCATTACTGGTAAAGACACAAGAGAACATAAAGAATGATTGCGAACAGTTCTAAAGAAGTTGAAAGAACATAATAATAGAGTAAATAAGAGCAAAGGTATTTTTGAAGTTGATTCAGTGGAATACTTAGGTTTTGTAATAAATGGCAAAGGTATTCACAAAACTAAAGAGAAGATTAAAGCTGTATAATTAACAAAAGTACCAGAAAGTGTTAAGGAATTATAATTATTTTTAGGTTTAGTACCATTTTATGGGAATTTTATTCAGAATTTGTCTACAATTGCACATCCATTGTGTAATTTCTTGAATAAGGGTGTAAAATGGAAGTGAACAAAAGAGTGTCAGGAATATTTTGAAAGAATCAAACAGGAAATAACATCACCCACATTCCTAGTTCATTATCAAATGGATATACCATTTAAATTAGTATGTGATACATCAAACTTAGGTTTAGGTGCAGTATTATCTCATGTAATTGCAGATGGAACAAAAAACCAATTGCATTCACTTCTAGAGTATTGAACAAGGCAGAAAGGAATTACTATCATATAGAAAAAGAAGGTTTAGCATATGTGTATGGAGTTAAAAAATTTCATAGGTATCTTTGTAGTAGGAAGAAGTTCGCACTTGTTACAGATCATAAACCCTTATTAGCAATATTGGGTCCAAAAGCAAGTTCACCTATTTTGGTAGCTGCAAGACTACAACGTTGGGCAATTACGTTAGCCGCGTACCACTATGATATAGAATACCGTCCAACATCAAAGATGGGTAATGCAGATGCTTTATATAGCCTATATATTACCAGTAGACAAAGCTCCAGAAGAGTATGATGACAGTATTCTGTTAAATTCTGTATATGATGTACCCATTATAACAAAAGATATAGCACACAGTACCGAGAGAGACCCAGTACTTTGTAAGGTTTTAGAGAGTTTAATGACAGGTAGGGACTTATGTGGAAAAGAGGAAAATTATAAACCCTATAATAGCCAAGGACTTTTAGGGTTTTGAGTGGAAATAATTAGATAAAAGCTGAAACTTTGCAGATCGCTTTGATCGCTTCGAGA
>NC_090749.1:2077032-2149599 GCF_036898095.1 Palaemon carinicauda
CTCCAAGTTAAGATAACAGAGACAAAGTTTTTTTCTTGGGAGTTTTTTTTTTTTTATACTTATGCCACATCTCATCAAACTTTCCTTTTCTATCTTCCTTATTCTAAGGTTTGTTTTGTCCTTGTCTCTTTGCAATCTGGAATAAAAATAAAAAAGAACAATTGATTTATCTGTTTGTAAACATATATTCAACCAAACTTAATCATAAGGAGATTTTTCCTTTGCAATTGTAGTGTTTTATTAGGAGTGGTACTAAATTCGCTGATATTTAAAACCAAACTCAGGATCCATCATTGTAAATTTCCTTCTTACAGTTTTCCGAAGATTATTCCTGTTGGAGTAGACCCATATGCTTCCTCTAGGACATATCCAGTAATATTCTGTGTTTGTTAGTGTTTGTTATTTTTAGTATGTGATAAGATGATATAAGCTCTTCTGAGAGTTCATGTTATAATAGGGGAAATGTTGGAGTTCTGTTCCTAAGCAGTTTGTATGGCTCGAGAGTTAAATGATTTTTCAAAAACCTTTACCGTGAATCTGTTATGTCTTCACGATTTACCAATGTACCTTTCAATATAGAAGACCATTATATTTGGATAATTTAGTTTTGGTGTTTGTGTTTACCGAAGTGAATATATTTTAATGTGGGGAATACAATTATCATCTCATCTTTTATTCGTCAATATTTCTGAAGGAAGAGACAAGGGAGTTTGTGTTATGGATGTTACTCAACGTTCAACACCTTAATGAATGTATGAAGTTTAGACTTATGAATAAATTCCATAAATGATTTCTAAAGCAAAAAAGCAAAAGTTAAATGAAACAACCTTTTATTTTAGGAATGATATTATAACTTCGGTTTGAAGAAAACAAATCTTTGACCAATGAAATGCAAAACATGGAAGCGAGGAAAAATAGGAGTCTCACATTTAAAGAATGAACTAAAGGAAAATATCTAAATGAGCAGAGGAGTCGAATAGAGTTTGTTACATATTAGCATTGGTGTTGCTGCAGGCGGAGAAACGACTACTACTAACTCACGAGAAGTTGGAATAATAGAAATGGAAGGATGGAAACAGTTGAGGAATATAAATACTTAGGAGAATGGCTCTACTCAGAAAAGGGAAACAATAGTTGTAGCATAAGTAAAAGAGAAGTAAAGATAGAATACATGGTGCAAGAAGTTAATAAGTATGGAGATAGTAATAGAATAGGAGATTTAATGACATTGCTAGTGAGAATAAATATCTGTGAGACAGTAATGGTACCTTCAATGTTTGCAGATATTAAGACTTGGGGTGTGATAAAAGCATAAGAAATAAAAGAAGTAGAGAGTAGGATATATAGCACAAAATTATGATAAGAATGTTTAAACTGGTTGCTACCACACCATACTGGGGGCTAAAAGCTGAAACAGGAATATGGCCATTTGAAAATCGAATAGAGTATAAAAAGATGATACTATTTCAAAACATCATATGACAAAAGGCTAGTTAGTGGATGATCAAATAAGAGAACCATACGGGGAATGTTGGGGAAAATATAATAGAAGTATACAATAAATATGATATCAAAATAGAAGCAAGAAAGTATAAAAAGCTGAAGCTAAAAACAAAGAAATAAAAAGTAAAGTTGCAAATGGAATTAAAAGCACAATAGAAGAAAAGAAAGCAAAGATGACCAAACTGAGGTTTGTGAATAGTAATGGCTGAAGAGATTACATAGGAGAATTTGACACTAATGAGACAGTAATAGTTATGAAAACCATGTTAAATATGCTAAAAATAAAAGAAAATGATAGAAATAAGAATGATAATGATAGGCTTTGTGTGTTGTGTAGATAGGCAGAGGATACTACTGAGCATATTTTTAACTGTAATGAGTGAAGGAAATTAAGAAATAATAACATAGGTATAGGGAATTTAGTAACCTCAACTAAAGAGGGTGCCCAGTATATTGGAGAGATCCTAGAAGTTAGACGTAGAAGTAAGAAAATGCAAGATGTGCTGTCTACTCTTCATCTAGTAGTGTGCCCACAATCACAGTGTTGTGGAGAGAGCAACGAGGAACCTGGATCTTGAAAAGTTGATGAGCCCTTGAGGATGGAGACATCAAAATCAAATCGACTTGAGGTAACAAACACTCGGCCCAACATTTGTCACCTAAGTTCATAGTTGTATCGGTTACAGTGCTTCCAGGAGCTTTTATAGGAGTTTGTAGAGGCGATAAATTCAAGTAAGTTCTGGCCATGACTTTCAGTCCTAAATGCTTCCCCATCGGCAGTAACTTCACTCTCTCCCATCAACGAAGACTTGTATTACTTGAGATTATAAGTATGCTCGTCTTATGCAGACCTGAACTATCGTCTAAATCATGGTATGCTATATAGGCTTAGCATATTCCTAACTAATTTTAGAACACGTAACCTAAATTGCATACCTTGGCCAGCAACTCCCTTAGGTAAATTTGTCTCCCTTAAACTTTGCCTAATAATGATATATTCCATTATTCATGGAATAATAACTAAAAGCATTTTTCTCTTTACAGAACAAGAAGCATTTCTGGGAAGAGTTGCATCCATGACAGTCGGTAAGCACAAGACTGCTTAAATTATAATGCCGAAACAGTCATATTAAAGTGTATGTATACCCAAGCTCTGAACTAATCATTAAAGGACACATTATTGTAGGTACATTTTGCAAGGGACCATCTTATGTCAACAGATATCTTTCTGGTTGAGCAAATTAGTTCATGAGCAAGGGTTTGTCCGCCAATCTACAAACCTACCACATTCTTTAATCATAAACAGTATCTATCTAAATATTTGGGGTTTATGTATGATAGCGGCCACCTGTATGTATTATTATAGCTAACTTAGAAAAGGCAGTGTAAGGAGGGTCACGGGGGTCGCTGGGCCCCTCCTGTTAGGTAAATGGGTAGGGACACTGCTTGTAGGTTAGGTTAGGTTAGGATGGAAAGTTGTTTTTTTTTTTACAATAATACTATGTTCCCCACATGATTTTAAACAGCGTATATCAATTAATCATTACTGGTTCATTAGGTTTCAGGATTAAATATGAGGCTGTCGGTCAAAATAAAAGTTTCGCCCACCTCTCTGAAAATTTTCCAAGTCCTGTTTTGATCTGCACCATGGCACGGGTAGCTCCTGATTAGTTTCCAAACTTTCCCGATGGATAGAGCCCGTGTCGTCCCATGCCAAGAATCGTTCATTTTTACAATTTAATGCTGTCCCATCAATATACATTCTTATCCCACCATCAAATGGTTGGGACTCGTTCTTTACAGTGGCATTCGATACTGCTGTAAAAATTATCATGAATTGTTAGGTAAGGGAAAGGTCGTTATAATTCGTAGTTCGCTGAAGCCATGGCCAATTTACTCGATCTTAAATTTCCCCCAAGCATTGCTTCCTACCTGACTATAATAACACCCATTGGGCGGCACTCCGTTCGCCTATCAGCTGGTGGCGCTAGCCTGAACATTTATTAATGCTCGGACTTATGTTTTCGCTAATTCCAACAATCTACATTTTTAATCCCTTGTTAAGATTGTAGTTCGTTGGGATACGTCCAGAAATTATGCCGAACACTAATTTGATATATATACTGCCAAAGGTTAGTTGTTCTGTAACCGAAATACAAACCACACTATTTAATATGGGTATTACTTTCGGCGTAGCTTAAATGACGAGCCATTAGAATTTTAACGAGGGTTTACTACCCCTCGCTAGTTAGCGAGGGGGTAGGGAGGGGTAGCTAGCTACCCCTCCCCTCACACACCTGTGACTAGCTCACTTTGCTTTTGGCTCGGGTGATGAACAGACGTGTTTGCTCCCACCCTTGCTTATTGACAGCCTTTGATCTTGTTTTGCTTTTTCTTTGCAGTGTGCTTGGAAGTTGGCCTCTCCTATGCGGAAGTGTCCTGGACTACCTGACCGCCCTTGTGGTACATATATGTTGGCGGTTGAAACGGACACTCACACCGCATGTCCTTTTTGCAGGGGCCAACGGTGTGACAGAGACAAAGTGTGTAGGGAGTGGTCTACCTCCCTGTGGGAGAGGTTTTCCTGGCGCCGGAAGAAGAAGTCAAAACAGGATTTGTTCCTTAACTGAAATACAAACCACGCTTTTTAAATATTAAACTTAGCCGGTGAATATATAAATAGCTGACGTCTCCGACGGCCCGACAGATTCCAAAAAACTCGCGAGCGATCGCCATGAAGGTTGCGGGTGTGCCCACCAGCGCCGACTATCGGCCAGATACCGCATATACTTCTCAACCACTCCAGTTCTTCTCTGTCGGTGTCACCGACAACATTGGTTCCGCTCGCTCTAGACCTCGAGTTTTCTACCGAATTGGTGAAGTACTTGGTTTTGGTTTTATTGCTTTCGCCGTGTTGGATTATTCAATACTATCTTCAAAAGAAATGCTTTTGAAAGGAGAGGAAAAGTTTTTTGCCCTTGCTTTTTTAATCTCGCTCTGGTTTTTCCATAGAGAAAAGATGGCCGACCCTTCCCTCAGTGTACGGAAGTGTGTTAAAGGCTTTTAGTAATTATTTTATCACTTTATAGATTATTGTTGATATTTATAGATTTACCTCTATATATTTTATATCTCACCCGCCTTTATTAGGCCTCTTCGATTAGCTTTCCATTTATACTAAACATCGAGATAGATTTTATGTTTTTGTTTATATGCGGCCTTTACCTATTCTTTGTAGCCGGTCCTGACTTGGAAAACGTAGTTAAACAACGTTGAGCCCATTCAACTTTTATTTTTGTTTAGATAAAAACAGTTGCTCTGTAAGAGTGATGAGATGAATATTTTTAGAAAATATTTTAAGAAATTTATTCTTTGAATAGTCTTCGTACTGTTTTTCAAAGATGAACTAACGTTTGGTTTATTTATGCTACGCAGTTTGCGCTCTATCGTTACGATAGAGAAAGAGAGAATCACGGTTTCACTTTGCAGAAAGAGTAAATCGATTTTGACGTTTTGTTCATTCTTCTTTCTAACTGAAGTTTTTTAGATACTAATTTAAAGGAACATGTTAATTTTCAATTTCTTAGTCCTTTCAGTTTTTTTCCTTTAGTCAAATAAACTGTTATTGACGAAGAGTGAGTGGGCCATTCTCTTGTGGTGACAAGAGAGAGAGAGAGAGAGAGAGAAAGAGAGAACGATCCGATCTTTATTCTCGTCCCAAGTCTGTACAAGGAGTTTGGGAGCGAGTAACGTTGTTCTCGATTCTGTTTTTTTACTCTCGTCCCAAGTCTCTGTACGGGGAGAGAGGATAAAACGTTTTAGTTTTTATTCTCATCCCAAGGCACTGTACGGTGAGAGATTGAAAACGTAGTCCTTAGAGAACTAGTGTTTAGTCTCATCCCCAGTCACTGATCTTTTTAACTTTATATATTTCCGTTTTATTCGATATATATGTATATGTTTATTGATTTTTGCATGTGTGTTTCATTTTGTACTAATGTGCTTACATTATACGACTCATTTCGCAATTCTATCCTTTTGATTTAAGGGAGAATTGCGTGCTTCAGGTAGAAATCAGTTTTATTCATGTCTAATGTGAAATTATTAAAAAATGCGATATCAAGTTAGTGCAAAAAACATGTTCTGTGTTGCGGAGGGTTCGTTTGTTCGTGCTTGTCGCTTGCCTAGTCCGAGACCTCTTTCAGGCTCCCCTGCACCAGGGAGAAGGAATGTCGTAGGACCTAAGGGAGTGAGGAGTGTAAACCAACGAACAGACGTTCCCTCAAAGGTATCAGACGTTGCTCGTCAAGCACGTCCTTGCCATAAGACAGGAGAGACGAAGTTTCTCCTCGTCTTCCGATGATTCGTCTCTTTAAAAGCCTGGGCGTAAGGTTTCGAGACGGTTGAAACGTTTATTAGTTCCTTCAGAACAGGTTCAACGTCCTAGCTGTAGTCATCATAAGAGTCCCGTTCATAGCGATGACGTTCATGTACAGACGTTTCTGCCACAGACTCGACGTGACGTTGAGCGGTAGACACCGTAGACACAACGTGACGTCGAGTGTCAGTCACCATAGTCACGATATAGCATCGATCAGCAGTCACCGCTGTTACTACGTGACGTTTGAACGTCAGCCACCGCAGTCACAGGTTGATCCGAAGTTAAGTGTTTTGCAAGATGTGCTGTTAAAGCTTTCTTCTTTAATAGAAGCTTTCGATCCTGTTCCTGTGCGAAAGGATCCTTTGCTTTTTGTACGTCACGGTTCTGGGATACGTGATTCAGGTCTTCAACCTTCTAAACGAGCTTTGTTACGCCACGCTGACGTTATCCCTAGTGACAGCTTTGCTGTTAAACGAGATGCGGAGAATAAATCTCGATGTAACTTTGATTGCTTTGAACGTCAGCCACCGCAGTCACAGCGTGACGTTGAGCTCCAGACACCGCAGACATGACGTGACGTTGAGCGGTAGACACCGTAGACACGACATGACGTCGAGCGGTAGACACCGTAGACATGACGTGACGTCGAGGGTCAGTCATAGTAGTCACGATATAGCATCGAACAGCAGTGACCGCTGTTACTACGGGACGTTTGAACGTCAGTTACTTCTGTCACGACGTGTAGTAGAATAACATTCTCTGCAGTCACAACGTGACATCGACCCTCCAACTTTAACTTCTATTCATATACAAGTTGATGTAGCTTGTCAGGCTTTTCCTTCACGTCATTCTGAATATAAATCTCCTTCTCGCAAGACTTTAGATTTATCAGATGATGTGCCTTCTGAAGAAGTTGATGACCCCCTTTCAACTAATGTTCCTTTGGGGAGTCTTTCAGAAGAGGAGTAACCTAGGGTGGTCCAACAATCCCTTCTTTTATAATTATGAATTTCTTTAGTGAAATTTTGTCCTACTCGTTTTGTAACGGCTGCTCCGCCGTCTGAGTTTACTCTTGGCATGACTTTCTTCGACTCCTACATTTACGAAGTCAGTTCTCTCTTGTTCTTCCAAGAGGGCCATGCTCTTACTGGGAGACTGGTTGGAATCCAGGAGAAGTTTAGGATAGTCTGCTTTTGCTTTTCCTCCTTCTTAATTAGCTTCTCGCTCGGGCGTCTGGTGTGACACAGGAGAAGTTCTCGGCTTGGGAGTACCTGCCTCTGCCCAGGGAGACTTTTTAAGCCTTGTGGACTCTCCTCGTCGTCTAGCCATGAGACGCTCCTAGATTTTATGGTCTGCTTCAGAGCTAGACCATCTCCTGTTAGGAGTTTTTTCAATATTAATCTTACCCGATGATCATGTAGCTGTCAACTCTGTTGCCCGACAGAAAAAATCTAAGGTCGGGATACGCCAGCGATCGCTATACAGGTGGGGGTGTACATCAACAGCACCATCTGTCGAGCAGGTACTCAAGTACTTCTTGTCAACAAGAACTCAATTTTTCCTCTGTCGTGCCACCGGCAAGACCTACTTGGATACGCTGTTGTTTCTGGCGTTGTTTTTCACGATTTTGGTGATGTATTCGCTCTAGATTTTAGCCTTCGCTATTCAGGAACCTTTATCATTAGCTTATATAGCTTTTTGATTAGATTTGGATTAATTGTTAATGAACTTTGCTAGTTTTTGGATTTCCCCCCTGACTATTTCTGGAATTCAAGATGTCTGACCATTCACAAGTCCCTAAGTACAGGCAGTGTAGTGTTAGGGCTTGTTCTAGGCGTCTTCCGAAGGCCTCCATAGATCCTCACACCGTTTGTTCCAATTGTAGGGGTAAATCCTGTCAATTGGAAGATCGATGTGAGGAATGCGCTGGGCTTTCGGAATTCGATTTTAACGAATTCCTAAAGAATGCACGTAGGCTAGAGAAGGATAGGATCAGGAGGAGTTCTTCTCGCTCTTTTGATTTTTCCTCTCCCCATGCCCCTCAACCTACTCCTTCCCCTGTAGTGGTGACTCCCGACCCTGCTACTAGTGCTCAACCCTCCATGGCGGATATGATGCGTGCCATTCAGGCTCTTGGTGACAGAGTGGAGTCATTAGCTAATGACCGTAATCAACTTTTGGCCGATGTCAAAGAGTTGAAAGCGCGAAGTGCAGTGGGAAGTGTAGTGAGTGCAAGTGAAGTGAAAAGTGTCAGTGTCAGTGTTGCGCATGAGGGTACTCCTGTACGTGCCAGTCGTCCTCCCAGTCCGGGACCTCTTGCAAGCTCCCAAGCCCAGGGGAGAAGGAATGTCGAAGGACCAAAGGGTTCGACAGGCCTTGATCAGCGTACGGATGTACCCTCAGTGTTTGCGGACGTATCTGTCAGAGATCGTCCCATCCACAAACAGACGAATGAGCCCTGTCATTCCTCGTTTGTGGAAGAAGTTTCGAGGAAGAAACGTTGGACCAAGGTCTCACGACCTCTCAAGCGTAAGGTCCCTTCCGAGCGAGTCCAACGGCCCAGGTGTAGCCACTGGGTCAGTTCGGACTCGCCGCAGTCTTCCGAAGACTGCACACCTCCCAAGAGAGGTAGAGTGGTTCCGCAACAGGCTACTACTCCGTCTGTTGCCGCACCAACCACGGTAGACCCTAAGTGGTCCATGCTGCAGTCTATGCAGTCTCAGCTTGCTTCTTTCATGCAGGAGTATCGTGCTGAGAAGGTTGACACTGCACCTGTTAACCTACAACCTGCCACGGTTGTGCGCTCAGCAGATACTGCGGCTGCCTGCTCCCACACTCCACCTGTGAGAGCTCCACCACCGATGCGCAGTCGACCCTGCCAGACGCATGTTCATGCTGCACCCTCCGTTGACATGCGTGAGCTTCCGCATCAGCAGTGGGAAGGTTTTGTCGAGCTGCCGTGTTTTGACGCATTGCGGCATGCTCCGCAACCCATGCGGCATGCTCCGCAACCCACGGCAGTCCCTCCCACGCACCAACACTCCGCTTTTGTTGTTGCCAGCTCGCAGACTGACCAGCAGCGGCATGATGTTGGATCCGCAGCAGCTACGCATGCACCCGTGCTGCCGGATTCAGCCATTCAGCATTCTGCTCCACCTTTGCCACTTCCTCCTCAGCTTTCGGATGATGGAGTATCTGATGATGACGAAGCTGCACATTTGGACGATCCGCACTCCGACTTAGAAGAACCCAAGTCTACGCCTCCCTCCTTAGACTTCAGGAAAGTCCTTGCCCTGTTCAGGGACTTGTATCCGGAACAGTTTGTGTCTGCAACACCTCGCTCTCCTCCCTCCGAGTTTGCGTTAGGCATGCAGTCAGCAGCTCCTGTCTTCACCAAACTCGTTCTCGCACGCTCATCCAAGAGACCGTTGAGGGTTATGGGAGAGTGGTTGCAGTCCAAGAAGCAGCTAGGAAAGACTGCTTTCATCTTTCCGCCTACCAAGCTTGCTTCCAAATCTAGCGTCTGGTATGCCACGGGAGAGGAACCCGGCTTGGGAGTTCCTGCCTCTGCCCAGGGCGACTTCTCAAGTCTGGTTGACTCTCCCCGCAGGCTGGCTATGAGACGATCTAAGATTTGCTGGTCCTTTTCTGACATGGATCATCTGTTGAAGGGAGTCTTTCGTGCTTTTGAGATCTTCAACTTCCTCGATTGGTGTTTGGGAGCGTTAAGCAGAAAGACTTCCCCTTCGGATAAGGACTCGGCCATGCTTATCATGTCTAGCATGGATAAGGCCATTCGGGATGGGTCTGGTGAGCTTGCGGCTTCGTACGTGTCGGGAGTGCTTAAGAAGAGAGACCATCTTTGCTCCTTCTTGTCTGCTGGGATCACTCCATGCCAGAAGTCGGAGTTGTTGTTTGCTCCGCTTTCCAAGTGTCTCTTTCCGGAAGAGCTGGTCAAGGGGATGGCTGCCTCGTTGATCCAGAAGGACACCCATGACCTGGTGGCGTCCTCCGCACGTAAGGCTAAAGCTTTACCTTCCGTGCCTAGACCTAGGATGGACACACCAGCGTCTAGGTTCATCCCGCCCTTTCGTGGCAGAACCTCCAGCAGAGGAGGTACCCTTGCCGACAGTCATCGTGGCAAATCGAAGAAGGGTTCCAAGTCCTCAAAAGGCAGAATCTGACTGCCTACCTCTCCAGACAGCAGTGGGAGCCAGGCTCAAGAACTTCTGGCAGGCTTGGGAGAACAGAGGTGCAGACGCTCAGTCTGTGAAGTTGCTAAGGGAGGGGTACAGGATTCCGTTCTGCTGCAGTCCCCCTCTAGCAACATCTCCCATCAACCTCTCTCCCAACTACAAGGAGAAGGACAAGAGGCTAGCGTTGCAACAAGAGGTGTCGCTCTTGCTACAAAAGGGAGCGGTAGTCATAGTCCGGGACCATCAATCCCCGGGCTTCTACAACCGTCTCTTCCTGGTAGCGAAGAAGACAGGAGGTTGGAGACCGGTGCTGGACGTCAGTGCTCTCAACGCTTTTGTCACCAAGCAGACGTTCACAATGGAGACGACGAAGTCGGTCCTAGCAGCGGTCAGGAAGGAAGACTGGATGGTCTCGTTGGACCTGAAAGACGCATACTTTCATGTTCCCGTCCATCCAGACTCCCAACCTTTCCTAAGGTTCGTCTTTTGAAAGGTCGTGTACCAGTTCCAAGCCCTGTGCTTTGGCCTAAGCACGGCACCTCTTGTGTTTACGAAACTGATGAGGAATGTTGCCAAATTCCTTCACTTGGCAGACATCAGAGCCTCCCTCTATTTGGACGACTGGCTTTTAAGAGCTTCGTCAAGTCGTCGCTGTCTGGAGAATCTCAGATGGACTATGGATCTGACCAAGGAATTGGGTCTCCTGGTCAATATAGAGAAGTCCCAGCTCGTCCCATCTCAAACCATTGTCTATCTAGGTATGGAGATTCAGAGTCGAGCTTTTCGGGCTTTTCCGTCGGCCCCCAGGATCAGTCAAGCCCTAGAATGCATCCAGAGCATGCTGAGAAGGAACCGATGTTCAGTCAGGCAGTGGATGAGTCTAACAGGGACGCTTTCATCGCTGGCCCTGTTCATCGAGTTAGGCAGACTCCACTTCCGCCCCCTTCAGTTTCATCTAGCTGCTCACTGGAGAAGGGACATGACGCTAGAAGCAGTCTCAGTACCCATTTCCGAAGAGATGAGGTCTTCACTGACGTGGTGGAAGAACAGCATTCTTCTCAAGGAAGGTCTACCTTTGGCTGTTCAGACCCCCAACCACCGTCTCTTCTCGGACGCATCGGACACGGGCTGGGGTGCGACACTGGACGGACAGGAATGCTCGGGCACATGGAATCAGGAGCAAAGAACACTTCACATCAACTGCAAGGAGCTATTGGCAGTTCATCTGGCCTTGATAAACTTCAAGTCCCTCCATCTAAGCAAGGTGGTGGAGGTGAACTCCGACAACATCACAGCCTTGGCGTACATCTCCAAGCAAGGAGGAACTCATTCGAGGAAGTTGTTCGAGATCGCAAGGGACCTCCTCACTTGGTCAAAAGATCGAAAGATTTCGCTGGTAACGAGGTTCATTCAGGGCGACATGAATGTCATGGCAGATCGCCTCAGCCGGAAGGGTCAAGTCATCCCCACAGAGTGGACCCTTCACAAAAATGTTTGCAGCAGACTATGGGCCCTGTGGGGCAAGCCCACCATAGATCTATTCGCTACCTCGATGACCAAGAGGCTCCCGATGTATTGTTCTCCGATTCCAGACCCAGCAGCACTTCACGTGGATGCCTTTCTTCTGGACTGGTCCCATCTCGACCTGTATGCGTTCCCTCCGTTCAAGATTGTCAACAGGGTACTTCAGAAGTTCGCCTCTCACGAAGGGACACGGTTGACGTTGGTTGCTCCCCTCTGGCCCGCGAGAGAATGGTTCACCGAGGTACTGCAATGGCTAGTGGACGTTCCCAGGACTCTTCCTCTAAGAGTGGACCTTCTGCGTCAGCCGCACGTAAAGAAGGTACACCCAAGCCTCCACGCTCTTCGTCTGACTGCCTTCAGACTATCGAAAGACTCTCAAGAGCTAGAGGCTTTTCGAAGGAGGCAGCCAGAGCGATTGCCAGAGCAAGGAGGACATCCACTCTCAAGGTCTACCAGTCTAAATGGGAAGTCTTCCGAAGCTGGTGCAAGGCGAATGCAGTATCCTCAACCAGTACCTCTGTAACGCAGATAGCTGACTTCCTTCTACATCTAAGGAACGTAAGATCCCTATCAGCTCCTACGATCAAGGGTTACAGAAGTATGTTGGCAGCGGTTTTCCGCCACAGAGGCTTAGATCTTTCCTCCAACAAAGATCTACAGGACCTCCTTAGGTCTTTTGAGACCTCAAAGGAGCGTCGGTTGGCCACACCAGGCTGGAATCTAGACGTGGTTTTGAAGTTCCTGATGTCAGCAAGGTTCGAACCGCTTCAATCAGCCTCTTTTAAGGATCTCACATTGAAGACTCTTTTCCTCGTTTGCTTAGCAACAGCTAAAAGAGTCAGTGAGATTCACGCCTTCAGCAGGAACATAGGTTTTACATCTGAAACGGCTACATGTTCCTTGCAGCTTGGTTTTTTAGCTAAAAACAAGCTTCCTTCTCGTCCTTGGCCCAAGTCGTTCGAGATCCCAAACCTGTCCAACTTGGTTGGGAACGAACTAGAGAGAGTACTTTGCCCAGTAAGAGCTCTTAAGTACTATTTAAGACGTACAAAGCCATTACGAGGATAATCAGAAGCTTTATGGTGTTCTATCAAGAAACCTGCTTTACCGATGTCTAAGAACGCAGTTTCTTATTACATCAGGCTTTTGATTAGAGAGGCCCATTCTCATCTGAAGGAAGAAGACCTTGCTTTGCTGAAGGTAAGGACACATGAAGTTAGAGCTGTCGCTACTTCAGTGGCCTTCAAACAGAACCGTTCTCTGCAGAGTATTATGGATGCAACCTATTGGAGAAGCAAGTCAGTGTTCGCATCATTTTACCTCAAAGATGTCCAGTCTCTTTACGAGAACTGCTACACCCTGGGACCATTCGTAGCAGCGAGTGCAGTAGTAGGTGAGGGCTCAACCACTACATTCCCTTAATCCCATAACCTTTTTTAATCTTTCTCTTGAAATGCTTTTTATTGTTGTTTTTGGGTTGTACGGAAGGCTAAGAAGCCTTCCGCATCCTGGTTGATTTGGCGGGTGGTCAAATTCTTTCTTGAGAAGCGCCTAGATTAGAGGTTGTGATGAGGTCCTTTAGTATGGGTTGCAGCCCTTTATACTTCAGCACCTAGGAGTCGCTCAGCATCCTAAGAGGATCGCTAGGCTCAGTAAGGAAGACGTACTTAAAAAAGGCAGAGTAATGGTTCAAGTCGACTTCCTTACCAGGTACTTATTTATTTTATGTTTGTTATTTTGAATAACTGATAAAATGAAATACGGGATACTTAGCTTCTAATGTTAACATGTATGCTGGTCTCCACCCACCCCCCTGGGTGTGAATCAGCTACATGATCATCGGGTAAGATTAATATTGAAAAATGTTATTTTCCTTAGTAAAATAAATTTTTTGATATACTTACCCGATGATCATGAATTTAAGGACCCTCCCTTCCTCCCCATAGAGAACCAGTGGACTGAGGAGAAAATTGAGTTCTTGTTGACAAGAAGTACTTGAGTACCTGCTCGACAGATGGCGCTGTTGATGTACACCCCCACCTGTATAGCGATCGCTGGCGTATCCCGACCTTAGATTTTTTCTGTCGGGCAACAGAGTTGACAGCTACATGATCATCGGGTAAGTATATTCAAAAATTTATTTTACTAAGGAAAATAACATTTTTCGAGCGTTTGAAGTTTTTATTTGTTGGATTGGTCCCTGGGAGCCTTAAGTAAGAAGGTCTCTCCAGCTGTCAATGTATTGCTGTACAATTATGTCATGCATGAACAAGGCTATCAGGGATGGCTCCAATGATCTGGCAGCCACGTTCACTGCTGGAGTACTTAAGATGTAAGTGCGCTCAATGTGTTCATTGTCAAGACAAAGTTCACGATGAAGACTACCAAATCTGTCTTGGCAGCAGTAAGGGAAGGCGACTGGGTGGTCTCTCTCGACCTTCAGGATGCATACTTCCACATCCCGATTCATCCAAACTTTCAACAACACCTGAGGTTTGTGGACGGGAAAGTAATGTACCAATTTCGAGCACTGTGCTTCGGCCTCATTCCTGCTCCTCTTGTTTTTACAAGGCCCTTGCAAAATGTAGCAAGCTTTCTACATTTTTTGAGGATTCAGAGCCTCCCTTTATTTTGACGACTGGCTAATCAGGGCGTCGTCATTAAATTGCTGTCTGGAGAGCCTCTTATGGACATTAGACCTAACCAAGGAGCTAGGTCTCATAGTGAACGTAGAGAAGTCGTAACTTACAGTACTCCATCCCAGACTATTCTTTATTTGGGAATGGAGATACAGTGTCGGATTTTTCGGGCCTTTTCGTCTCCCACAAGAATGGAACAAGCTCTTGTTAAAAGTCCGTCACTTGCAAGAGAAAAACAGTTGCTCTGTAAGAGTTTGAACGAGCCTCGTGGGAACTCTTTCATCGCTGGAGTAGTTTATCTCTCTGGGGAGACTCAACCTTTGCCCTCTCCAATCTCACCTAAACCATTGGAACAAGGAGAAGGGCTTTGAGAGTATCTCTTTCCCAATCTCCAACTCAGTCTAGACATGTCTGACTTGGTGGGACAGCAACATCAAACTTCGAGAAGGTCATTCTCTTGCGATCAAGAGCCCAAACCATGTGTTGTATTCAGATGCATCAGATTTGGGTTAGGGAGCTCCACTGGACAGTCTGGAATGCTCGGGTCTTTGGTCCACGGATCAGAAGGAACTCCATTTAAGGCAAGTAACATCTCTCTTTTGACGAGATTTGTGCAAGGAAAAATGAATGTCTTGACGGACTGCCTCAGCAGAAGAGGACAAGTCATCTCCATGGAGTGGACGTTGCACAAGACTGTGTGCGAGAAGCTATGGATGACATGGGGTCAACCTACCATAGATCTTTTTGCGACTTCACTGACAAAGAGGCTCTCGACTTACTGCTTTCCAGTTCCAGATCCAGAGGCAGCCCACATAGACGCTTTCCTGCTGGACTGGTCTCACCTGGACGTTTATGCCTTTCCACCTTTCAAGATCCTAAACAAGGTGCTGCAGAAGTTCACCTCTCACGAAGGGACCAGGTTGACGTTGGTTGCTCCACTCTGGCCCGCGAGAGAGTGGTTCACAGAGGTACTTCTATGGCTGGTAGACGTTCCAAGAAGTCTGCCGTTGCGGATGGATCTCTTGCGACAGCCTCACGTAAAGAGATTTCATCAAAGCTTCCCCACGCTTCGTCTAACTGCCTTCAGACTATCGAAAGACTCTCTTGAGCTCGAGGGTTTTCGAAGGAGGCAGCCAGAGCGATCGCGAGGGCTAGAAGATCTTCTACTATCAGGATCTATCAGTCGAAATGGGAGGTATTTAGAGACTGGTGCAAGTCCTCCTCTATTTCCTCTTCCAAGTGCCTCTGTAGCGCAGATTGCGGATTTTCTGCTTTATCTGAGAAACGGTCGCTCCCTCTCTGCATCCACCATTAAAGGCTACAGAAGCATGTTAGCTTCTGTTTTCAGGCATAGGGGTTTGGATCTTTCTAATAACAAAGATCTCCAAGACCTGCTTAAGTCTTTCGAGACTTCTAAGGAGCGTCATATTTCACTCCTGCTTGGAACTTGGACGTGGTCCTACAGTTCCTTATGACAGACAGGTTTGAACCATTAAATTTAGCCTCCCTGAAGGATCTTACCCTCAAGACACTTTTTTTGGTGAGCTTGGCTTTGGCTAAAAGGGTTAGTGAGATACATGCTTTTAGCAAGAACATCAGCTTCTCCATTAATAAAGCAGTATGCGCTCTTCAACTTGGTTTTTTGGCCAAGAATAAACTTCCGTCTCGTCCTTGGCCTAAATCATTTGAAATCCCCAGTCTTTCTGAGATTGTGGGGTAAGAAGTTGAAAGTGTGCTGTGCCCCGTTAGAGCTCTTAAATTTTATTTATCCAGAACTAAAACGCTACGAGGTTGTTCAGAGGCTTTATGGTGCTCCGTTAAAAAACCCTCTTTGCCCATGTCTAAGAATGCGTGGTCTTATTTTATTAGGCTTTTGATTCGGGAGGCACACTCTCATTTAATTTAGAAGGATCGTAATTTACTTAAAGTCAAGGCTCATGAAGTTAGAGCGATAGCAACTTCAGTAGCGTTCAAGCAAAATAGATCCATTAAAAGTATTATGGACGCGACCTTTTGGAGAGGCAAGTCGGTATTCGCTTCATATTACTTGAAAGATGTCCAGAATCTTTATGAGGACTGCTACACACTGGGACCATTCGTAGCAGCGAGTGCAGGAGTGGGTGAAGGCTCTACCACTACATTCCCTTAATCCCAATATCCTTTTAATCTACTCTTGAAATTTTTAATCTTATTTTGGGTTGTACGGGAGACTAAGAAGTCTTTCGCAATCTTTTTGATTTGGCGGGTGGTCAAAATGTTGTTTCTTGAGAGCGCCCAGATTAAGGGTATTGATGAGGTCCTGTTATAGGGGTGTTCGCCCTGGATATAACAGCTCCTGGGAGTCTTTCAGCATCCTGAGAGGATGGCTGGGCTTCGTGAGGAAAGCGGACTAATGAGGCAGAGTAATCATCAGAGTCAGCTTCCTTACCAGGTACCTATACTTAAGTTTGTTTTTATGAAATATTTTTCAAAAACTCTTGAGCATATACGCCTTTATTGTTATAATACTGGTCTCTACCCACCACCATGGGTGTGAATCAGCTATTTATATATTCACCGGCTAAGTTTAATATTTAAAAATTATATTTTCATTATGAAATAAATTTTTTAATATACTTACCCGGTGAATATATAATATTAAAAGCCCTCCCTTCCTCCCTGATAGAGACCCTGCGGACTGAGAAGAACTGGAGTGGTTGAGAAGTATATGCGGTATCTGGCCGATAGTCGGCGCTGGTGGGCACACCCGCAACCTTCATGCCGATCGCTCGCGAGTTTTTTGGAATCTGTCGGGCCGTCGGAGAAGTCAGCTATTTATATATTCACCGGGTAAGTATATTCAAAAATTTAGTTTATAATGAAAATATCATATTTACATAGGGTATTACTTTCGCCGTAGCTGAAATGGCGAGCCATTAGATTTTTAACGACGGTTAACTACCCCCTCCTAGCGAGGGGGTAGGGGAGGGGTAGCTAGCTACCCCTCCTCCTCACACACCGGTGAACTGATTCACTTCGCTTTTGGCTCGGGTAATGGGCAGACGTGTCTGCTCCCACCATCGCTTGGCAGCCATTAATGTTTTGTCTTTACTTACTTTTTCTTATACTTAATATATATATAAACATTCTTTATGTTTATGCATATATTTGTGTATAGAAATATAGTAAGTTTCCTTTTCAGTGTTTGTGCTGTGTGTGTAGTGTACAACAACGTCACCGCGTAGTACCAGGCCACCACGGTTTCACGTCATGGGGCGCGGCCTCTCCCTTGGTCCTTCGGTCGTTCCTTCGGCTTCCGATAATTCGGCCGCCGTGGGGAATCGTCATCGCTGGACTTTCTTCATTCATCTGTTTTTTCCGCTGTTCCTCCTTCCCTACGGGGAACTTGGATTCTTAGCGAAGGGAACGTGGGAGTTTAGATTGACTACGGTCTCTCTCTCTACTCGAGGTCATTCACCCTTTTACTACTACCAAGTACTATTACGGAAAATTCTTTCCGGTGCGGGTTGGGTTGCTATTCCGTTTATTTGTGTCAATTATTTTTTAATGAAATCTAATTGTATTTTTTTTAACTTTTCAGCATTCTGTGGAGAACACTTCCCTTCGGGGGTCAGTGGTTCTTACTATTTGTGAACATTCTTAGAAGAATTACATAATTATAATTCTGTTCTTGTTACAGTTCTCCGCCCTCCCCCTTCACCCGTGAATGTCAGGGGGGGAGGAGGGCGCATACTTAATTTGTAATTCTTATGTTTTCTATTCCCTCGGGGTTTCTCTTCGGAGTACCTCCCGGGGGAATTTTTGTTAACTAATTATTTATTTTATTTTCCCAGTTAACGATCCAGTTTTTCTTTGTTTGCCTAAATGTGCCAACGAAGCAGAGCTGCCCTGTTTGTGCCTGGGGAGGGGAGTCTGCTGTTGCTGCCGTCTCTCTAGGACATCGTCATGGGTGTGTTCCCTTCTCTTAGAAGTTCTCCCGTGACAACTGTCAGCTCTTTAGTTCATCTTAGAACGCCAAGGAGGTTCACCTCCAGGGGTAGGTAACTTCCCTTCCGAGGGAGGTTCCCTTCCCAGGTATGAGTTTTTTCCCCTGCAGAGGGGGAATTTCTCATACCTTAATAATTCCTGGATGGGTTTTCCTGGTCCTCGGGCGGTTATGCTCTTGGTGCTGAGCAACCGCTCTTATAATCATGCTCAAGGGGCTGAGCGGTTGCAAGGCCGGACCATGGAACTTCATGCGACCATGCTCTTGGGGCTGAGCGGTCGCACCTGCAGCTATGCTCTTGGGGCTGAGCGGTCGCACCTGCAGCTATGCTCAAGGGGCTGAGCAGCTGCAGGATCAATCTTGTGACCTCTCTTGTTCGCGAGGGAGGCTACTCATAAGGACTCCTCTTCGGAGGATTGTTCCTGTTTAGACCAGCTTGCTTTTTGGGACCTCTCCGCAGTTTGCCATCTCATAGACCTGCTGACCTGCCGTCTCCGTTCCTGGCTGCTGACGCTGTGGGCACCCACGCACCCCGTTATCCAACGGGCACCGGTCCCTTCGGGGCAAAAGGGGCTTTCTCACACTGTGAGTAAGTCCCTTAAGCGCCAGGTATCCCCTGCGCGCCAACGTTTTCCTGCGCTTTCGTGCGCAATTGCGCGCAAGCGCTCGCCTACTGTTCCTGCTGTTCCTGAGACTTCCATCCAGAGGAATCTTGTTCCAGTCCTGAGTTAGCGCACAGGCGCTCACCAGAACTTCCAGTGTTGATCGTCCCAGTTCCTGATCGTCCTGTCAGCTGTCCCTTCATCCAAGCGCACACTCGTGCTCGCCGACAAGCTTCTTTTGTGCGCAATCGCCGATTATCTTCTTTTGCGCGCAAGCGCTGACGATCTTCTTACGCGTGCAAGCGCCGACGATCTTTGAGCACCATCGATCTTCTTACGTGCGCAGGCGCCGAAGATCTTCTTTGGCGCTAGCGCAGACGATCTTCTTATGCACGTAAGCTCCGACGATCGTCCGCGCGCAGGTTCGATGGTTCCCCGCGCCAATGATATTCTTACGCGCGCAAGCGCCGACGATCTTCTTACTCGCGCAAACGCCGACGATGTTTTTACACGTGCAAGTGCCGACGATCTTCGAGCGCCGTCAATCTTCTTAGCGTGCAAGCGCCGACGATCTTCTTTGGCGCGCTAGAGCTGACGATCTTCCTACGCACGTAAGCTCCGATGGTTCCCCGCGCCAATAATCTTCTTACGTGCGCAAGCGCCCACGATCTTCTTGCGCGCACAAGCGCCGACGATCTCTAAGCGCTGTCGACCTTTTTTCGCGCACAAGCGCCAACAACCTCGTACGCGCGCGCTAATAGCCGCGCACGCGCCGACATTTTCACGGCCTCTTCATTCTGTTCCTGCACGTCAATCTGATTCCTGCTCACCCTATGAAGTCTCTCCCGCGTGCTCGAGGGCCTGCGTGTGCGCGCGCGAGAGTGTTTTCAACGGTCTCTCGCGCGCGACCCCTGTGTTTTTCCCATTGCGCGAGCGCCAGCGTCTCACGCGCGACCCCTGGGTTTTACCAGCGCGCTCCTTCTACCGAGGTGAGACCTTCTCCCACCTCACCATTGGGGAAACCCCACCTCGAGCAGGAGAATCGTCCCGTGTTAGGGCGAGAAGAGCCCTCAGACTTCGTTGTTGGAGTTCCGTATCCCTCCTAGGAGGGAACCGAAGGACTCTAAGAGTTCACCCAAGTAGAACTTTTGGGGACGGGAGACATTGCTGCCAGCTTTCCAGGGGGAGAGCGGCAGAGTCAGAGCATGCCTTCTGGCAGGTCTGGACTCTGATGAGGCATCTCAACGGGTTCAAGGACCCTGAGGTTCCTTCTCGTGAGGGCAAGGACATGGTCCTGGACCGAGTCTCTGGCACTCAGAAACCCGCTAAGGCCAGTACGGTTTTGCCCTGGTCCCAAGGGGCGAAGAGTGCCTAGGGATAAGGTTGACGGCCAGCTCTCCGAGTTTGCCTCCTCTAGCCGTTTCACTACTGGCAACAAGCTCCTCCTACCTCCACCAGAGGAGGTATTTTGAGATCATGGAGGAGTCTGGCCTAGCTCTTCCGTTTCACTCTGCGGAAGAGCTTACCAAGGGAGTCCCTCTCGAGAGACTCTCTAGCTGGCAAGTGACTTTCTCGGCGACAGAGATCCTAAGCCAGGAGAAGGTCGCGAAGTGCGCCATGCAGGCTACTTCGTGGCTGGACGTCTGGTTAGGGTCTCTTGGCATCCTGTTGTCTACCTCCCCTGACAGCGAATCCAGTGTCGTTGAGCTCCTATGCCATGGGATCGGCAAAGGGGCTAGCCCTACGAGCAGAAGTCGAGACCATGCTAAAGAAGGATGGTCTCCAAGAGATCGTCGGCAGTTCCCCAGGCTTCTTCAGTCGACTCTTTCTTGTAAAGAAGGCGTCTGGGGGCGGGAGACCAGTCATCGACCTCTCAGCTCTGAACAGGTTTGTCACACAAACTCCGTTCAGCATGGAGACAGCAGACACGGTCAGACTTGCAGTGAGACCACAAGACTTCATGTGTACACTGGATCGGAAGGGTGCATACTTCCAGATCCCAATCCATCCGTCTTCAAGGAAGTACTTAAGATTCAGCCTAGACAACAAGATCTACAAGTTCGAGGTGCTGTGTTTCGATCTCCAGAGCACCTCAGGTATTCACTAGAGTGTTCACCCTGATCTCTTCGTGGCCACACAGGATCGGCATCCGTCTCCTCTGCTATCTGGACGACTGGCTGACTCGGAGTCGACCCTTCTTCGACACCGGGACAAGCTTCTGAGACTGCCAAGATCTAGGGATCATGGTAAATCTCGAGAATTCTTCTCTGCTTCCATCTCAACGACTGGAATATCTAGGCATGATCTTGGACACCAATCTCCACACAGGATAGCAATGCTGAGGAGGGTCGCAGATCCTTTCCTCAGACGAGAAGAACTCCCAGCCCCATCATGGTTACGTCTTCTCGGTCACCTTCCTTCCCTGGCCCGTCTAGTTCCAATTGGCCGCCTCAGGATGAGATCCCTGCAATGGCGGCCCAAGTCCCAGTGGAATCAAGGTCACGATTCCCCGGACGTTTTGGTCCCTATGGGTCCTGCGGAACGAACGGACCTTCGGTGGTGGGTGACAGATGAAAACCTCCGAAAGGGAGTGGATCTTCTCGTCCTCCCCCCGGATTTGTTGCGGTTCTCGGACGCCTCAAAAGATGGGTGGGGGGCCCACGTTCTGAACCACAGGACCTCAGGCCTATGGTCAGAATCAGGAAGTGCCTCCACATAAACCTGCTAGAGATGAAGGCCGTATTTCTGTCACTTCAACAGTTCCAACAGTACCTGGCGGGTCACTCCGTGGTGGTGAGGAGCGACAACACCACGGTAGTGGCTTACATCATCAAGCAGGGAGGTACCTTTTCACAACAGCTATCCCATCTTCTAGTAAAGATACTGAGATGGACCGAAGTCCACTCGTTTCCACTATCGGCTCGCTTCATTCCGGGCAAAAGGAATGTGCTCGCCGACAGTCTGAGTAGGGCATCCCAAATAGTGAGTACCGAGTGATCTTTGGATCGTCTAGTAGCCAACAAAGTTTTGACTTTGTGGGGTTCCCCGACGGTGGATCCGTTCGCGACAGCCTTGAATTTCAAGCTTCCGCTGTACTGCTTCCCAGTCCCGGAACCCAAAGCACTCTGGCAAGATGCCTTCCAACAACGGTGGGTCGACATCGGCGTTTACGCCTTTCCCCCGTTCTGTCTGATGAGAAGGGTGCTCAACAAGACCAGAATATCTGTCGACCTGTCAATGACCTTAGTAGCTCCGCTATGGCATCACGCAGAGTGGTTCCCGGAACTTCTGCAGCTCCTGACGGAACTCCCGAGAGGACTCCCTTCTCGACACGAGCTACTCAAACAACTACACTCCAACATCTCCTACAAGCCGTAGCATCGGTGGGGCTTCACGCCTGGAGACTATCCAACATCTCACAGAGGGAGGCTTTTCGCAACAAGTTGCGGAAAGGATGTCTCGACACCTGCGAAAGTCACCCACAGGAGTCTACCTTGGCGAGGTGGAGAGTCTTTTGTGGTTGGTGTTGTGGAAGGGGTATCTCTCCACTCGGTGCCCTATTCCAGCAATAGCGGAGGTTCTCATGTATTTGCGGGAAGAGATGCGCCTCTCAGTCTCGGCAGTGAAAGGCTATCACTCAGCCTTAAGTCTTGCCTTCAAGCTCAAAGGAATGGACATTTCCTCCTCGCTGGAACTATTCATACGAAGTTATGAACTTACCTGCCCTCAGTCGGAAGTGAGACCTCCTCCAGGGAGCGTGGTTCGAACCTCATGTCTCTTAAGAGACCTCTGTTCGAACCATTACGCCAGGCTTCATATTGCCACCTGACTTGGAAGACGGTGTTCCTACTTGCTTTGGCCTCGGCCAAGCGAGTCTGCGAACTTCATGGTCTCTCGTATGACATTGCCCATTCAAGGGGATGGGTAGAGGTAACGTTCAGGTTCGTCCCTGACATTGTGGCTAAGACTCGAAATCCAGGAGTGCCGGACCCCCGGTTCGACTCTTTCAGGATTTCGATTCTCCGTTCTGTAACAGAAGACCCAGACCATCTTCTACTTTGCCCAGTAAGGAGTGTGAGGCTCTATCTTAAGAGAACAGCTGCAATTCGTCCTCGAGTGCAAGCATTGTTTGTGAGCCCAGGAAGGACGAAGAGGAGGGTCACTAAGAATACAATCTCAGCATGGATTCGCAGGGTCATCCACCAGTCCTTGAACCCAGACCCTCCTCCGTCACGTCGCCCTAGAGCACATGATGTCAGGGGCATTGCTACGTCCCTGGCATTTAAGAGAAACTACTCAGTGACGCAGGTTCTACAAGCAGGGGTTTGGAAACGTCAAACGACCTTCACAGCCCACTACCTGCAGGATGTGACCCACAGGAGGCTCGATACGTTCTCTATCGGCCCTCTGGTGGCTGCACAACAGCTGGTTTAAACCTCAGGCTCCTTAATGGACAAGCAGCAGAAGGTTGAGAGCATTGTTACCCTTTTTTAGTCTGCATGAATGAAAAGATATGCCTGGCCCCTATTCTTTTCTTTATCCTCCCCTCTCTCGGGGAAAGCAGCATCCGGGGTTCTCTGCACAGCTGACCTCAAACTACTGCAGGTAAACCAAGCTTCCTTGTGTTCCTAGTATTAAGATAATACTATCGCGTCTCCCATACCCTGATGAGGTGGTATTGGGAACTTTCTATCCTAGAATTCCATCTAAAGGATTCCAGGTCAACTTCCTAGGACGAGTCACACTTCATTCCTTCACACAGAAGCTTACGCAGGCCGCACGTTCCTTGCAGAGCAAGGGACTTGCAAGGTGCAGGGACTCTTTATCTCGAGTGCTACACACTCGGATTCTGAGTCCCCGGGCAAAGCCAAAGCCAGTAAGGCCGGGACTTACCACCCTACCTAAGGGTTGAGTCACCCTATGTAAATAGCGTGGTTTGTATTTCAGTTACGGAACAAATGACAAATTCGTAGATTATTTGTATTTTTCCTAACTATACAAACCTTAGCTATTTACACATACTTGCCCGCCAGCTCTGTCCCCCGTGAAGTCCTACCTCTAAGCTAAGTGAATCAGTTCACTGGTGTGTGAGGGGGGAGGGGTAGCTAGCTACCCCCTCCCCTACATCCTCGCTAACTAGCGAGGGGGTAGTTAACCCTGGTTAAAAATCTAATGGCTCGCCATTTCAGCTATGCCGAAAGTAATACCCTATGTAAATAGCTAAGGTTTGTATAGTTAGGAAAAATACAAATTATCTACGAATTTGTCATATTTCTCCTTCAAGGGTTTCCTTGAAGAAAGAAAATTCCAAGGACTCTTTTTTTCGTAGCCCGAACCTCCTCCTAAGCTCCCACTCGATCGGTCTCTTCCGAGAGGCCGTAGAGTGGTAGCGTAGGCCGTACTTATGTTAACCGACCTCGGGGTTCAGGAGAGGGAGTTGCCTCTAATAGCGAGGCAGCTCCTCCTAGTCCCCCGGGAAGGATATTTCTAATAACAATGTTGCTAATGATGATTTGTTGCAGCTTTGGGCTTCCTTGGGGCTTAAGGGTTCGCCCTCCAAGGAAGCCCTGTTTGACATAATTAGGTTGGGGGATGCTGTCAAACAGTCGCCGGCGGTAGCAGAGGTTGATCCTCTGTCTATCGTTGACATTGTTGTGTCAGGGGCTTCCGACGAGTTAGGTCAAACCCCTGCTTTGGTTCCTGATGCTGCTGAAGGCTTAGTTCCCCTCTCCGAACATCCTTCGAGGAAGGAGCTAAGTCCAACGGTCTCTCCTGCAGGTGATTCTTCCCCTCGGGGGAGTTCACTGACAGAGACTGATCTTCGGAGGACTGATGATGGTCTGCCTGCCGCCCCCAGAGGACGTATCAAACGGAAGGCTCGCCCTCCTCTTTGCTGTAGAGGCCTTCCTTCTCCCAACAAGGGAGTTAGGAGGCGCCTCTTCAGTTTTTCACCTTCGCAGTCCCCCGCAGATGATCCTCCCTGCCGTGCACCGAATGTTGCAATTGCATCACTGGACCTCTCTGCTGATCGTTCACGATCTCCTTCGCCTGCCAGACCTTCAGACCTGCCGTCTCCGTTCCTGGCTGCTGACGCGCTGTGGGCGCCCACGCACCCCGTTATCCAACGGGCATCGGTCCCTTCAGGGCAACAGGGGCTTTCTCACATTGTGAGTAAGTCCCTTAAGCGCCAGGTATCCCCTGCGCGTAATTGCGCGCAAGCGCTCGCCTGCTGTGAAGTCTTCACAACGTTACCTTCACCTTCAGAGACAACGCCCCAGCGACCTCCTGCAGCTGAGACTACGCGCCAGCACTCTCCTGCTCGCCAGTGCTTACCTGCGCGCCAGCGCTCTCCTGCTCGCCAGCGTTCTCCTTTACGCCAGCGATCTTCTCCTCGCCAGCGCACAACTGCGCGCCCTTATCTTGATGCGCGCCAATCGCGCCCACGATCTCTGGATCTGGGCGCAGGAGGGATGAGCCTTGCTTTTCCTTCCCATCAGCGATCTCCTACGCGCCGTCAGACCTCGCCTGCTCGTCAGCCATCGCGCCCACGATCTCTGGATCTGGGCGCAGGAGGGAAGAGCCTTGCTTTTCCTTCCCATCAGCGATCTCCTACGCCCCGTCGGACCTCGCCTGCTCGTCAGCCATCGCGCCCACGATCTCTGGATCTGGGCGCAGGAGGGAAGAGCCTTGCCTTTCCTTCCCATCAGCGGTCTCCTACGCGCCGTCGGACCTCGCCTGCTCGTCAGTCATCGCGCGCAGTCACCAGTTCCTGCTGTGTGCCCTCCTGCGCGCCCACGCGCTAAGGGTAATTCCCCTGCTTGTGCGCGTTCTCCTAGAGCCTGTCAAGATCCTGCGCGCCCGCGCGCTAACAATCCCCTCCGTGTGCGCAAGCACTTGCACACCCTTCTGCGCTTCCTGTTCTTTCTGCAGATCGCGCAAATCGCACGCCACCAATCTCCTGAACGCCCGCGAGCTCCATCGCCTGTGCGCCATCGCTCGCCAGCGCGCCCACTCTCCCTCTCGAAGATCGCCTGCCCGCCCGCGCGCCCCCTCGCCTGTGAGCAGTCGCTCGCCTGCGCGCCATCGCTCGCCAACCAGCCAACGCGCGCCCTCGCCATCATCCCCATGCGCACGTTCGCCCGAGCGCGAACCAGGAATGATCCTATCGCGCGAACCCCAGCGCGATTCCCATCGGGAGGCACAACGCGAGCCACCGCGCGAGCCTACAGGGACGAGAGCTGCCAGGTCGTCATCCTCACGTTCCCCCCGTCGCTAGCGCAGACCAGCGCGCTCGCAGGAGGGAGGGAAGTCTCCAGATAGGTCCAGGAACCAACCTTCTTCTTCTTCCCTTTCTTTTCAGGCAGGCCCAGCTGTAGTTTCTACTCCGAAGGATCGTCCGATCCCCTTCCCTCCAGAGGGAGTCTCTGACAGCGCTGCTGTCAGTAAGCAGCCATGGTTCAGGTCCCTCATCAGAGCTGTCGTGTAGGCTGTCAAACCTGCCTTCGCTGAGATGGGCCTCAAATCAATGGCGGCTCCAACCCCACTGAAGAGGAAGAGAGGAGTAGAAGTCGTGGTAACTTCTCCAAGGGTCAAGCTGGCTCCTCGGACATCCTTGAGGAAGGGTCCCTCCCCCCCCTCCAGACTTTCTCTCCCTCTCCTGTGGACGAGGATTTTCCGTCCTCAGGGGAGTCTTCCGAGGTGAGGCGTTCTCCCATCGCACCAATGGGAGAAAACCCGCCTCGCGCAGGAGAATCGTCCCAGGTTGGAGCGGAGAGGAGCCCTCAGATGTCGTTGTTAGAGTTCTGTATCCCTCCCAGGAGGGAACCTAAGGACTCCAAGACAGTCCCCAAGTCATCCTCAAGAATTCGCCCAGAGCCGAGAAGACCCGCTGAGAACGTCCACGCGTCCCCCCAAGAAGAGCCTTGGGGACAGGAGACTTTGCTGCAAGTTCTCCAGGAGGGGAGCCACAGGAGTCAGAGCATGCCTTCTGACAGGTTCTGACAGGTTCTGACCCTGATGAGGCATCTCAACAGGATTCCTGATCCTGAGATTCCTCCTCGTGAGGGCAAGGACATGGTCCTGGACCGAGTCTTTGGCACTCAGAAGCCCGCTAAGGCCAGTGCAGCTTTGCCCTGGTCCCAAGGGGTGAAGAGTGCCAGGGATAAGGTTGAGGGCCAGCTCTCCGAGCTCGCCTCCTCCAGCCGTTCCACTGCTGGCAACAAGCTCCTCCCTCCTCCTCACATCCACTAGAGGAGGTACTTTGAAATCATAGAGGAGTCTTGTTTAGCTCTTCCCTTGCACCACACTGGGGAAGAGCTTACCAAGGGAGTCCCTCTTGAGAGACTCTCTAGCCGGCAAGTGCCTTTCTCGGCGACAGAGATCCTAAGCCAGGAGAAGGTTGCGAAGTGTGCCATGCAGGCCACTTCATGGCTGGACATCTGGCTGGGGTCTCTTGGCATCCTGTTGCGATCCGAAGACCTGTCTAAGGAGAGCACCAGGAAGGCCCTGGAGACCTTCCTCCTCTCGGGCACCCGCACCATTGAGTTTCTGGCCCACCAAGTCTCGAACTTGTGAGCCAATTCGATCCTGAAACGACGTGATGCGGTGGCAGAGAGGTTCCACACGAAGGTCCCAGCTGTCGAGGTTGGCAGGCTCAGACATTCTTCCGTTCTAGGGAAGAATTTGTTTGAGCCTAAAGACGTGGAACAGGCAGCTGAGAGGTGGAGGAAGTCCAACCAGGACTCCCTCCTTCATAGGGCTCTTACATTGAAGCCCTATAAACCTCCGGCACCTCTACAACCTCGCCCGTCCAAGACGACGAAACCGGGTGTGGCAGCAAAGACAACAGTGTCGAAGCCCTTTCCTGTCAAAGACAAGAAAGGCAAGAAGTCCTCCAGGGGAGGAAAGAATCCCAGAGGGAGTGGCCGAGGCCGCAAACGCTAGGATTGGCAATCCCCCTGCATGTCCACCAGTGGGGGGATGCCTTCAAAGTTGCGCAGACAGCTGGCAGCAACTCGGGGCCAATTCCTGGACGATTTCCGTAATCAGTCAGGGATATCACGTCCCGTTCATAACATCTCTTCCTCCCCTGACAGCGGATCCAGTGTCGTTGAGCTCCTTTGCCATGGGATCGGCAAAGGGGCTAGCCCTACGGGCAGAAGTCGAGACCATGTTAAAGAAGGGGGCTCTCCAGGAGGTCGTCGACGTTTCCCCAGGCTGCTTCAGTCGACTCTTTCTTGTAAAGAAGGCATCTGGAGGCTGGAGACCAGTCATCTACCTCTCAGCCCTGAACAGGTTTGTCAAACAAACCCCGTTCAGCATGGAGACGGCGGACACGGTCAGACTTGTGGTGAGACCACAAGACTTCATGTGTACACTGGACCTGAAGGACACGTACTTCCAGATCCCAATCCATCCGTCATCAAGGAAGTACTTAAGATTCAGCCTAGACAACAAGATCTACCTTTTCAAGGTGCTGTGTTTCGGTCTTTCCACAGCACCTCAGGAATTCACCAGAGTGTTCACCCTGATTTCTTCGTGTGCACACAGGATCGGCATCCGTTTCCTCCGTTATCTGGACGACTGGCTGATCCTGGCTGATTCTTTGAAACCGAGACAAGCTTCTGGGACTTGGCCAAGATCTAGGGATCATGGTAATTCTCGAGAAGTCTTCTCTGCTTCCAACTCAGCGACTGGTATATCTAGGCATGATCTTGGACACCAATCTCCACAAAGCCTTCCCATCAGACGACAGGATAGCAAGGCTGAGGAGGGTCGCAGATCCTTTCCTCAGACGAGAAGAACTCCCAGCCCAATCGTGGTTACGTCTCCTCGGTCACCTTTCTTCACTGGCTCGTCTAGTTCCAAATGGTCGCCTCAGGATGAGATCCCTGCAATGGCGAATAAAGTCCCGGTGAAATCAAGGACAAGACTCCCCGGACGTCTTTGTCCCTATAGGTCCTTAGGAACTGACGGACCTTCAGTGGTGGGTGAAGGACGAAAACCTACGAAAGGGAGTGGCTCTTCTCGTCCTCCCTCCGGATTTGATGTTGTTCTCGGATGCCTCAAAAAAGGGTGGGGGGCCCATGTTCTGAACCACAGGACCTCAGGCCTCTGGTCAGAATCAGAAAAGTGCCTCCACATAAACCTGCTAGAAATGAAGGCCATATACCTGGCACTTCAACAGTTCCAACAATACCTGGCGGGTCACTCTGTGCTGGTGATGAGCGACAACACCACGGTAGTGGCTTACATCAACAAGCAGGGAGGTACCTTTTCAGAGCAGCTATTCCATCTTGCAGTAGAGATACTGAGATGGACCGAAGTCCACTTGATTCCACTATCAGATCGCTTCATTCCAGGCAAGAGGAATGTGCTCGCCGACAGTCTGAGCAGGGCATCTCAGATAGTGAGTACCGAGTGGTCTTTGGATCGTCTAGTAGCCAACAAAGTCCTGACTTTCTGGGGATCCCCGATGGTGGATCTGTTCGCGACAGCTTTGAATTTCAAGCTCCCCAGTCCCGGACCCCAAGGCACTCTGGCAAGATGCCTTCCAACAACGGTGGGACAACATCGACGTTTACGCCTTTCCCCCATTCTGTCTGATGAGAAGGGTACTCAACAAGACCAGAATATCGGTCAACCTTTCGATGACCTTGATAGCTCCGCTATGGCATCACGCAGAGTGGTTCCCGGACCTTCTGCAGCTCCTGACGGAACTCCTGAGAGAACTTCCTTCTCGACACGAGCTACTCAGACAATCACATGCCAACATCTTCCACAAATGCTGCGGCTTCACGCTTGGAGACTATCCAGCGTCTCCTGACAGAGAGAGGCTTTTCGCAACAAGTTGCGGAAAGGATGTCTCGACACCTGCGAAAGTCATCCGCAGGGGTCTACCAGGCAAAGTGGAGAGTCTTCTGTGGTTGGTGTCGTGGAAGGGGTATATCCCCACTCGATGCCACTATACCAGCAATAGCGGAGTTTCTCGTGTATTTGCGGGAAGAAATGCGCCTTTCAGTCTCGGCAGTGAAAGGCTATCGCTCAGCCTTAAGTCTTGTTTTCAGGCTCAAAGGAATAGACATTTCCTCTTCACGGGAACTTTCTCTACTCATACGAAGTTATGATTTTACCTGCCCTCAGTCGGAAGTGAGACCTCTTCCATGGAACGTGGTTCGAGTTCTCAGGTCTCTTAAGAGACCTCCTTTCGAACCATTACGCCAGGCTTCATATCGCCACTTGACTTGGAAGACGGTGTTCCTACTTGCTTTGGCCTCGGCCAAGCGAGTCAGCAAACTTCATGGTCTCTCATATGACACCGCCCATTCAAGGGAATGGGGGGAGGTAACGTTCAGATTCGTCCCTGAGTTTTTGGCTAAGACTCAAAATCCAGGATTGCCGGACCCTCGGTTCGACTCTTTCCGGATTTCGAGTCTCCGTTCTGTAACAGATGACCCAGACCATCTCCTACTGTGCCCAGTAAGGAGTGTGAGGCTCTATCTTAAGAGAACAGCTGCAATTCGTCCTCGAGTGCAAGCATTGTTCGTGAGCACAGGAAGGATGAAGAGGAGGGTCACTAAGAATACAATCTCAGCGTGGATTCGCAGGGTTAACCATCATTCCCTGAATCCCGACCCTCCTCCGTCACGTCGCCCTAGAGCACATGATGTCAGGGGCATTGCTACGTCCCTGGCATTCAAGAAGAATTACTCAGTGACGCAGGTTCTACAAGCAGGGGTTTGGAAGCGTCAAACGACCTTCACAGCCCACTACCTGCAAGACGTGACCCACAGGAGGCTCGATACGTTTTCTATCGGCCCTGTAGTGGCTGCACAACAGCTGGTTTAAACCTCAGGCTCCTTAATAGACAAGTAGCAGAAGGTTGAGGTTATTGTTACCCGGTTTTAGTCTGCATGAATGAAAAGGTATGCCTGGCCCTTATTCTTTTCTTCATTCTCCCCTCTCTTGGGGAAAGCAGCATCCTGGGTTCTCTGCACAGCTGACCTCAAACCACTGCAGGTAAACCATGTTTCCTTGTGTTCCCAGTATTAAGATAATACTGTCACGTCCCCATACCCTTACGAGGTGGTATTGGGAGCATCCTAACCAAGAATTCCTTCATTCCTTCACACTCAAGCTTACGTAGGCCGCGGTCCTTGCAGAGCAAGGCACTTGCGAGGTGCAGGGACTCCTTATCTTGAGTACTAACACACTCAAATACTGAATCCCCGGGCAAAAAGCCAAAAGCCAGTAACGGCTGGGACTTACCACCCTACCTAAGGGTTAAGTCACCCATATTAAATAGCGTGGTTTGTATTTCGGTTACGGAACAAATGACAAATTCGTAGATAATTTGTCTTTTTCCTAACTATACAAACCTTAGCTATTAAATCAAACTTGCCCGCCAGCCCTGTCCCCCAGGAAGTCCTATCTCTAAGCTAAGTGAGCTAGTCACAGGTGTGTGAGGGGGGGAGGGGTAGCTCCCTAACCCCTCGCTAACTAGCGAGGGGTTAGTAGACCCTCGTTAAAATTCTAATGGCTCGTCATTTCAGCTACGCCGAAAGTAATACCCATATTAAATAGCTAAGGTTTGTATGGTTAGGAAAAATACAAATTATCTACGAATTTGTCATGTTAGACAACATCTAGTTAAGATGTTTCGGTAGATTAAGCCAGTGTCAAACAATTCACTCAAACTAAACTTTCATTTCTGTGCGCTTGTAGACCTACTTTTATTGGCTGCGTGATTTAAACAATTTTTCAATAACCCGCCCCCCCTCGAGACTCGAGATTGACCTGAACCACGAGGTCAGCCTCTCCAAGGTTAACCGCCGTAATGGACAAACGTGTTCCCTATAGTTTTTCTTTGATCGCTAGGTTAAGTTTATTATTGTACTCATATAGATCAGCTTGATGCATTGAGGATATTAAGCTTTTTAGACCTACCGGACTTTAGCGACTATGAATATTAAGGTAATCGTGAGTAACTATTATTATTACAATATGGTTAAGATATAATTTAGAGTGATGCCCTTCTTATGAAAATTTACCCTGTTTTTTTTTTTTTTTTTGTGTAGGAGATAGACCTAGGAATGGGGTCTAGGGGCTTGCCCCTGGCTAGGGGTTGTGACCTGGGAACTATTAGGTTAGGTTAGGTGGGTTTTTGGTGTTTGTATGATAGCGACAGTGTTTGGGGGGTCGCGGGGGGGGTGGGGGTGGGCTAGGTCATTAGGAAGGTAAGGACATGGCTTGTAGGTCAAGTTAGGCAGGGAAGTTTGGGTTAGTTGTTGTCCATTTTTCCCGCACGTTTCCGACATTCATGCGCCGAGTGGTATTTAGTATGTAGATTGTTGGGACAAGCATTTACAAATTTAGTGAATTCATTATTTGTACCGATGTAGATACAAACTCTCCGTTATTTATAGGGTATATACCTTCGGCGTAGCTGAAAGACGAGCCATGATAATTTTAGTGAGGGATATCTACCCCATCTGCTAGTTAGCGGGTGGGGTAAACTGGCTACCCCGCTCACTCGCACCTCTCAGCTGAGTAACGACTTTACTTTATGGCTCGGTAGAGGACGCACATGCTGCCTTTCTCTCCCGTAAAGACTTGCCTTGATTGTTTTTCTGTCATTTTTTCTCTTGTGTGTGTTTTCATTCATCTTACATCTATAGGAGTGTATATATGTATAAATGGAAATATAGGTTTATGTTGTTAGATTCTTGTAACTTTAAGCCCTGTTGACAACCATCCGACTGCCTCCGTCGTAAGGGAGTTTTCATTGCCGCCCTACCCTACGTTGATGGTCGGCAGGTTCTCAACACTGACGTGTGCTTGTTTCATTACTGAATTGAAGTGTATAACAGTTCAGCTCCCTTTCGAGGAATTATCTTACAAGGAAGGTGACTTACAGGTATTCCCCGAATAGTGTATGTTGTGCAGCGGAGCATGAATTGTAATTGATTACTACTTTGTTTTTAAATATAAAACTTACCCGCTGGTTATATAAGAATGGCTAAAGTCCTTGGACGCCCGGCAGAAAATTCAAAATCTCGCGCGGCTTATCGTAGATATGCTATGTGTACACTAGCGCCCTCGCGGTACTACAGGTAGAACTATACCAAACCAGTTCAGATTTTCTCTGCCGCCATAGCTGGCTGTACTATTGGGAATTCTCTCGTTTTCTTACTCTGTTTGGACGTTATTTGGTGATGTATTAACGTTTTTGAGTTTGGGCTTTCGCTTATTTGTTTTATTTGATCTGTGATCACGTATTTATAACTTAAAAGGTTGGATTAGAAGGTTTTTCAACCTATTTTAAACCTCACGAAAGCATGGGAGCGGGATGTAAACATCTCGTCCATTAATGACGTCACAGCCTTATGACGTAGGCTATAAGCCTGACTTGCATTTTTACAAAGAATGATAAGTGGATACTTTCTTTTGAAGTATTAAGTTATAAATTACTTCAAAGAATTGTTATTTTAAGACAAATTTATCCTTTTAATAGGTTTTCTTTAGATAATCTTCGATCTGTTTTCAAAGATTAACTAGTGTTCAGTATATTTTTGTTACACAGTTGTCAGTATCGTTACGGTACTACAATACTTTGTAGCGATTTTTATTAATAGTACATTCTTCTTACAACTCAAGTTTTTAAGTTGTACTATATAAAAGGAACATTTTATTTTGCAATTAATTGGTCCTTTCAGTATTTTTCCTTAGTCAGAGATTAAAGGAAGTTACAGTTCAGTTAATGTTTATACGATACAGTATTCTTTACAATCGATGTAGCGCACGATTCTATGTATCGTTGTTTCCTTGGTGGTTTTTGTAATACTAAAATTGTTCGTATATTAATTGTAAATGTTCCAATGAATACGAGTGATGATTCGTCTTTTATTGGAATCCCATAATTTAAGGGTTTATTTTAATTTATAGATATTATATCTATTAAGGTAATATTTAATAGTTAATATTTGGTTGCATTTATATGGGATTCAGTGACTTCATTCCCATTCAAACCATTGACAGAATTGTAAGTCTCTCTCTACGGAGTTCACTTTGTTTGAGAGAGCGTATACTTTGGTCTTCAAATAATTGTGTAACTATCTTTTGTTCCGTAACTGACATACAAACCACGCTATTTAATAGCGGTTATTACTTTCGGCGTAGCTGAAATGACGAGCCATTAGAATTTTAACGAGGGTTTATTACCCCACCGCTAGTTACCGGTGGGTAGGGAGGGTACCTTTCTACCCCCCCCCCCCTCTCAAACACAACTGTGCTTGAGCCTACTTTGCTCTCGGCTCGCCAACGCACCAGCGCTCGCCAACGCGCCAGCACTCGCCAACGCGCCATCCCTCGCCAACGCGCCATCCCTCGCCAGCACCCACACACACCCACGAGTATGCGCGCCCATGCCCATCTCCCCAGCCTGATGTGTGCACACATGCGCGCCCGCACGCAAGAGATGTTTCTCCTGCATGCGCACGCCCAACGGTATCATCGCTCGCACGGGTTCTTCATCCTGATCCTGCGCGCCCGCGCGCGCGAACCTTCACCCTCAAGCGCTCGAGCGTGCAATCTACTCTCTGCGCACCCTCGGGTGTCTCCGACACGCACTCCTACGCACAATCGCTTTCCGCGCGCACCCTTGCCCACCCTCGCCATCGCTTGCCGCACTCACCCTCGCCCACCCTCGCCATCGCCCTCGCGCGCGCTGCATACCAACATTCGCCCGCGTGCAACCCTGGGTATTCCACAGGGGATCGCCAATACCCTCCCACGCACGAGGCTGCAGGACACCGTGCGGCAATGTTGCCATCGTCACATTTCCCCCCCCCCCACAAGCTCAGAACAGCGTGCTCGCCGGCAGGGGGGAAAGGTCCAGGGACATTTCTTCGCCATCTTCTTCTTTTCAGGTGAACACCCCTTTGGAAACTCCTCCCAGGGATCGGTCGATCCCTTTCCCTCCCGAGGGAGTGTCTGACAGCGCAGCCGTCAGCCAGCAGCCTTGGTTTGGGGCATTGATCAGAGCGGTTGTGCAGGCGTTTAAGCCGGTTCTCTCTGAGCTGGGCCACAAATCCTTGGCAGCTTCTACTCCCCTGAAGAGGAAAAGAGGAGTTTCAGACCTGGTAACTTCTCCGAGGACAAAGCTGTCTTCTCGTAAGTCTTTGAGGCAGGCTTCCTCACCCCACCAGACTTTTTCTCCCTCCCCTTCGGACGAAGACTTCCTGTCGTCAGGGGAGTCACGTGAGGTGAGGCGTTCCCCCATCGCACCAATGAGGGAAACCTCACCTCGCGCTGAAAAGTCTTCTCGCGCAGAGGTGGAGAAGAGCCTACCCCCATCGTTGTTGGAGTCTTGCATCCCTCCCAGGAGGGAGTCGAAGGACTCCAAGACAGTACCCAAGTGTTCATCAAGACTTAGACCGGAGCCAGCCAGTCACTCGGAGAATGTCCGTGAGTCCCCCCAAGAAGAGCCTTTGGGGACAGGAGACTTCGCTGCTAGTCCTTCAGGAGGAGAGCTGCAGGAGTCAGAGCATGCGTTCTGGCAGGTTCTGACCTTTATGAGGACTCTCAATGGGTTGGCTGACCCAGAGATTCCTCCTCGAGAGGGCAAAGACACGGTCTTGGACCTTGTGTTTGGGACTCAAAAACCCTTGAAGGCCTATGCAGCTATGCCCTGGTCTCAAGGGGATAAGAGTGCCAGGGACAAGATCCAAGTCCAGCTCTCCGAGCTCACCTCCTCCAGCCGAACCAGCGCCGGTAACAAGCTCCTCCCCCCTCCTCGTGTACAGCAGAGGAGGTACTTCGAGATCGTAGAGGAGACTTGTTTGGCTCTCCTCCTTCACCATTCGTTGGAAGAGCTTACTACGGGAGTCCCTCTTGAGAGATACTCCAACCGGCAGGTCTCATTCTCGGCGACTGAGATCCTCAGCGAGAAGAAGGTGGCGTAGTGTGCCATGCAGGCCACTTCGTGGCTGGATATCTGGCTAGGGACCTTAGGTATCCTGATACGTTCGGGGATTTATCCAAAGAACGTACCAGGAAAGCTATGGAGACCATTTTACTCTCAGGCACTCGCACGATCGAGTTTCTGGCCCACCAAGTTTAGAACTTGTGGGCTAACACCATCTTGAAACGTCGGGATGCAGTGTCTGAGAGGTTCCATCAAAAGGTCCCCAACACCGAGATCAACAGGCTCAGACATTCTTCCGTGATGGGAACGAACCTGTTTGAGCCTAGGGACGTGGAGCAGGCCGCTGAGAGGTGGAGGAAGTTCCACCAAGACGCCCTCCTACATAGGGCTTTGACATCTAAGCCCTATAAACCTCCAGCACCCCAGCAGCCACGCCCTACCAAGACCACGAAACCGGCAGCGGCAGCGAAGACAGTGGTGTCTAAGCTCTTTCCTGTCAAGGACAAGAATGGCAAGAAGTCCTCCAGGGGAGGGAAGAATCCTAGAGGAAGCGGCCGAGGCCGCAAACGCTAGGATTGGCAGTCCCCCTGCATGTCTACCAGTGGGGAGATGCCTACAAAGTTGCGCAGACAGGTGGCAGCAACTCGGGGGGCCGATTCCGGGACGATTTACGTAATCAGTTAGGGATATCGCATCCCGTTCACAACATCTCTACCTCCCCTGACGACGAATCCAGTGTCGTTGAGCTCCTTTGATATGGGATCAGCAAGGGAGCAAGCCCTTCGGTCAGAAGTCCAGACCATGTTGAAGAAGGGCGCTCTCCAAGAGGTCCTCGACGGGTCTCCAGGCTTCTTCAGTCGACTCTTCCTTGTAAAGAAGGCATCTGGAGGCTGGAGACCAGTCATCGACCTCTCGGCTCTGAACAAGTTTGTCAAGCAAACTCCGTTCAGCATGGAGACCGCAGCATGGAGACCGCAGACACAGTCAAACTTTCAGTGAGACCGCAAGACTTCATGTGTACACTGGATCTGAAGGACGCGTACTTCCAGATCCCAGTCCATCCGTCTTCAAGGAAGTACTTAAGATTCAGCCTAGACAACAAGGTTTACCAGTTCAAGGTGCTGTGTTTCGATCTCTCCACAGCACCACAGGTTTTCACCAGAGTGTTCACCCTAATATCGTCGTGGGCACACAGGATCGGCATCCGTCTCCTCCGTTATCTGGACGACTGGCTGATCCTAGCAAACTCGGAGTTATCCCTTCTTCAGCACCGAGACAAACTTCTGGGACTTTGCCAGGATCTGGGGATCATGGTAAATCTCAAGAAGTCCTCTCTGCTTCCCACTCAAAGACTGGTATACCTAGGCATGATCATAGACACCAATCTCCACAAAGCCTTCCCATCAGATGACAGGAGAGCAAGGCTGAGGAGGGTCGCAAGCCCTTTTTTCAGACGAGAAGAACTTCCAGCCCAATCGTGGTTACGTCTCCTCGGTCACCTCTCATCTTTGGCTCGTCTAGTTCCCAATGGTCGCCTCAGGATGAGATCCCTCCAGTGGCGACTCAAGTCCCGGTGGAATCAAGGTCTCGATTACCAAGACGTCATGATCCCTATGGGACCTGCGGAACGGACGGACCTCCAGTGGTGGGTGACAGACGAGAACCTACGAAGAGGAGTGGATCTTCTCGTCCTCCCCCCTGATTTGATGCTGTTCTCGGATGCCTCAAAGAAAGGGGGGGCGGGGCACGTTCTGCACCACAGGACCTCAGGCCTGTGGTTAGAATCAGAAAAGTGCCTCCATATAAATCTGCTAGAGATGAAGGCCGTCTTCCTGGCCCTTCAACAGTTCCAACAATACCTGGCGGGTCACTCTGTGGTGGTGATGAGCGACAACACCACAGTACAGTGAACCCTCGTTTATCGCGGTAGATAGGTTCCAAACCCGGCCGCGATAGCTGAAAATCCGCGAAGTAGGGACACCATATTTACGTACAAAAGAGAGAGAGAGAGAGAGAGAGAAAGAAAAAGAGAGAGAGAGAGAGAAAGAAAAAGAGAGAGAGAGAGAGAGAGAGAGAGAGGGGGAGAGAGAGAGAGAGAGAAAGAGAGGGGGGGGGGTTGGCGATCGAGCTGCGTGTTAATAGCTTCGTTAGAGAGACAGTGGCTCCTGTCACATTATTAAGCGTTACTTGTTCCGTGATATGCATTAGTGTATTTATTTAACATGTATATTCAGACTTTTAAAACCTTCCCTTTACGTAGTATTGTTAACAAACTACCCTTTAATGTACAGAACACTTAATGCATGTACTACAGTACCCTAAACTAAAACAGGCACAAATATTAAAATGTTAGAATATTAAAGTAGTATAAAAAAACAAAGATCCTTACTGTACTCACCACGAAAGAAGTTGAAGAAAAACTTGAATGATGATGGCGATGAATTTGCTGCACAGTAGAAATGATGATGATGAAGCTGATATCTTCTACTGTGCAGCTAATGATAGTATTTTACGTCTCTTCAGACGGAGGTGTCTTTTCCTGGGACACCTCCTCAACTTCTTCCTGGGACACTTCTTCAATTTCTTCCAAAGGCATAGTAGCAGGAGGAACTGGCTCTTTTTTGCGAGGCTGGAAGAACATTGTGATCGGAAGTTGCTGCCGCTGCTTCTTTTTTCGCTCGAAGAGCATCCTGTAGGGAGTCATGTCTTTATCGATTTTGTTACAGAATTGCATAAAAACAAACCATATCCTCATCCCACTCTTGCGACAATTCTCTCAACTCCTTCGCAAGGTTGCAGAGCTTGGCAAGCCGTTCTAATCTTAAGCCCATTTCTTCGACATTTTCTTGGGTCTCTTCCTGTGTTTCACTGTCTTCTTCACTGGCCGATTTCTTTAGGTCTTCGAGGTCTGCGTCAGTTAGCGGCTGGTAATGGCAGTCCAACAACTCGTTGACGTCTTCAGTCGTCATGTCGCCAAACCCGTCACCTCCAATTATCGCAGCCAACTGCACAGATTTCCGTATTGCAGAGTGTTGAATCTCAGCAGGTGTAAATCCCTCATCATCGTAAACAATCTGGGGCCACAACTTCTTCCAGCTCGCATTAACAGTAGCAGATTTCATTTCTTTCAGTACCTTCTGGATGTTCTGCAGGCACGTGACTATTGTGTACTTCCGCCAGTACGCCTTCAAATTGAATGTTTCATCCTCATCATCTTGGGCAGCATCCACACACGCAACGAGGTCCACCAAGGTATTCTTCGTGTAGAGGGCCTTGAACGCCCTGATAACCCCCTGGTCCATCGGTTGAATTAATGACGTGTTGGGTGGCAGGAACTCAACCTGAATGCCCTCATGCCACAGATCAGTTGCGTGTCCACCAGCGTTATCCATAAGGAGAAGGATCTTAAATGGCAAGCCCTTCTCTAAGAGATATTTACTGACTTGTGGGATAAAACACTGGTGGAACCAGTTGGAGGTTTGCATCTTCGTAATCCATGCTTTTGGATTATGCATCCAGTACATGGGAAGGAGATTCTTATTTTTATTTTTCAAAGCGCGAGGGTTTTTCAATTTGTAAATAAGCCCCGGCTTTAGCAAAAATCCAGCAGCATTGCCACACATCACGAGGGTAACACTATCTTTGAATGCTTTAAAGCCAGAGGCTTTGGCTTCTTCTTTGAACAGGAAAGTTCGCCACGGCATTCTCTTCCAAAACAAGCCGGTCTCATCCATATTAAACACTTATTCGGGCTTGTATCCACCTTCAGTGATAATGTTCTTAAATGTCTCATTCGCGTAAGCTTCAGCAGCGGTAGTGTCAGCGGAAGCAGCCTCGCCATGCAGGGAAACGCTTTTCAGGCCGAAGCGTTTCTGAAACTTCGCGAACCATCCTTTGCTGACGGAAAAACGTCGTTTCTGAGGCTGGGAATCAGTGGATGTCCCTGCTTGAGGTTCATCTAGTACATTATCTTCGTCTTCTTCAGCATGGTCGCCATCGTTGTCTTGAGGTTCCTTTGCCGCAAAATTCTCATACAAACCCAAAGCCTTGGTTCGGATGGTGTTCGTATCCAAGGCTATGTTCTTCTTCCGGTAGTCGGCAATCCAGATTGCTAAAGCACCCCATACGAACGATCGTTTTATTACGAGCGGTAACAACTCGCTTCGCTGACTTGCTAAAGGTGATGGCAGCCGTCTTTCTAAGGTTCGCCTCGTCCTTCTTAATGTAGCGAACGGTGGATTCGTTCACTCCAAAATGGCGGGCTGCGGCCGCGTAACTTCTGCCTTCTTTCAACATATCGAGAAGTGTCACCTTCTCAGCAATCGTCATCATTTTTCGGTGGCGTTTAGGCTCACTACCAGCCTTCGTAGAAGCAGAACGTTTGGGAGCTATTGAACGCTTGGGAGCCATTGTAGGGGTTAAACAGAAAGTTCAACAAAAAGTTCAACTTCAAACAGTCACGCACAGCAAAGTTTAAAGTTACACAGTAACGTAGCAGCATCTACCCGGCGAGAGAGCGGCAAACAAAGTGGCCGCGAGAAGATGCTGCGGATCGGAGAAGCAGTCAAAACACCAATCACAGGCTAGGTTAAAAAATTTGGGAGTTGATTCGTCATCTATCAGCACTGGAACCAATCACAGTCCGTCTTACATGCTACATAGTAGTTACAAATTCAAATATAAGGTACTACAGTGAACCCTCGTTTATCGCGGTAGATAGGTTCCAGACCCGGCCGCGATAGGTGAAAATCCGCAAAGTAGTGACACCATATTTACCTATTTATTTAACATGTATATTCAGACTGTTAAAACCTTCCCTTGTACGTAGTACTGTTAACAAACTACCCTTTAATGTACAGAACACTTAATGCATGTACTAACGTACCCTAAACTAAAACAGGCACAAATATTAAAGGCGACTTTATATCATGCGTTTCCTAAACACGCCAAAAAGCACGATAAAAAATGGCAACCAATGTTGTTTACGTTTATCTCTGATTATAATGAAGAAACAAACGCATTTACACATCTGTGTATAGGTTAGTTTTTGCATTGATTATATTGATTATTCAGTACAGTATGTTGATTTGGTTATTACTAATGTTTTACTTAATTTTTCTTAGGACTTCCAAATGAAATGTTTTTCTTTATGACGCCGCCTGAAACGACGGCGTCATAAAGTACGCTCAGTAAATAAACTAAGGAATTTAACGTGCATGATGAAAGTGATAAATAATGATATTACAGTAAAAGCTTTTATAAAATATGTTATTACAAATATTATTTACCGTATCTATATAAAATCATACATACGTAGCAAAGCAGGAAAACAATCTACGAGAGAGAGAGAGAGAGAGAGAGAGAGAGAGAGAGAGAGAGAGAGAGAGAGATTTGTTTTACATACGTAAATGTAAATTTTAAACAAAAAAAATAGCCCCATTTCATATAAAATAGATTACAAATATTTTACTTTATCATATTACAGTAGTCTGTATAATACTGTAAAGTTCAGTACAGTATGTTGTTATAGTCGTGGCGATGAAATTCTCACGAAACAAAAACACGCCATTTGATTACAACAGCTGATTCATTCTCTCTCTCTCTCTCTCTCTCTCTCTCTCTCTCTCTCTCTCTCTCTCTCTCTCTCTCTCTCTCTCTCTCTCTCTCTCTCTCTCTCTCTTCGTGTTATACAATACTTACATTTAGATGAAGAAACTAAAATTAGTTTTCTTAGGGTCAATTAAATACGAAACGAAAAAATTAGGCCGAGTCTACATCCATTTCAATCATAGCTTAAAATACGGCATCCGATTTCATCAGCAAACCACTATTTTTTGGGAAATATCATTTTATTCTAGAAAATTGCCACTCTTTAAATAGTTAATTGCACATTAAGAAAGCGTGTAATTTTGTTTTTAAATTTCGGGTGTGTTTTAAAAATCGAGTATTGTTGACTTCTTTTTGTTTTACTTTTGGCTGTGATTAGATCAGCTGTCATCTAGCTGCCGCTCTTGAATGTGTACGAATACACTAACAAAGTATCGTTTATACCATTTCTTAACTTATTCAAACCGTCTACAGTATACAGTTGATATTACATAAGCACCAATGTGTTATAACCTATCAAATTTTTTTGTTTATTACATTTAAACCCCCCTCCATCTCTCTCTCTCTCTCTCTCTCTACCTCTCTCTCTCTCTCTACCTCTCTCTCTCTCTCTCTCTCTCTACCTCTCTCTCTCTCTCTACCTCTCTCTACCTCTACCTCCCTCTCTCTGTGGGCTACTTTTCACTACCTCCCATTCCTTACCTCTCTCTATCTCTCTAACAAATGATATCTTTGTTGCTCCTCAAAGTTTCATTTATATTGAAAATCAATCATGATTCAATTTTCCTTACTTTCTCCAATCTCGCACCATCGGTCACATCGCGGTATTTTCGATATTTCCGGAAAATCCGCGATATGTATATACATGGGTTATGAAAAAAATCCGCGATGGTCGAACCGCGAAGTAGCGAGGGTTCACTGTATACTGTATATGCTTTACGTATGCTATTTTACGCTTGTTTTGTTGTAGGATATGTTCGCTTATTCGAGATGTGATTTTTGCAACAAAGAATATTATTGGATGCAGTACTACGTATACATACAAAAGATTCATGGAAAAGATGCACATCCATTACATTTGTAGTAGTAGCCATCAGCAGCCTCACACCATTCAAATATGACAAAGTCAGACTGCATCTGATTTGCGTTTCATGTTCGATTTAATTTTACTACGTATACTGAATTATCGTATGATCACATTCTCTTTTCGTGTTTTATTTCTTTCTGTACTGAATTATATGTCATATGTAATGCAATGAACCATCAGTAAGAGCTGATATTACTAATAATTAATGGAATTAACGAAATATTAGGGGTCTTCATATATCGCGGCTATTTTCGAAATTTCCGGAAAATCCATGATATATTTCTTTTATAATATATACATGCGTAATGAAAAAAGTCCGCGAAGTCGTGAATCCGCGATGGTCGAACCGCGAAGTAGCGAGGACTCACTGTAGTGGCTTATATCAACAAGCAAGGAGGTACCTTTTCGAAGCAGCTATCCCATCTGGCAGTAGATATACTGAGATGGACCGAAGTCCACTCGATCTCACTATCGGCACGTTTCATTCCAGGCAAGAGGAATGTGCTCGCCAACAATCTGAGCAGAGCGTCTCAGATAGTGAGTACCGAATGGTCTTTGGATCATCTAGTAGCCAACAAAGTCCTGACTTTGAGGGGTTCCCCGACTGTGGATCCGTTCACGACAGCGTTGAACTTCAAGCTTCCGCTGTACTGCTCCCCAGTCCCGGATCAAGGCACTCTGGCAAGATGCCTTCCAACAACGGTGGGACAACATCGACGTGTACACTTTCCCCCGTTCTGTCTGATGAGGAGGGTGCTCAACAAGATCAGACTATCGGTCAATCTTTCAATGACCCTCATAGCTCCTCTTTGGCATCACGCGGAATGGTTTTCGGACCTTCTGCAACTCCTAACAGAACTTCCGAGAGAACTCTCTCCGTGACACGAGCTACTCAGACAACCACATGCCAACATCTTCCACAAAACCGTAGCTTCGCTACGACTTCACGCCTGGAGACTATCCAGCATCTCCTCGCTGAGAGAGGATTTTTGCAACAAGTTGCTATTAGGATGTCTGGACATCTGCGAAAGTCATCTGCATCTGTCTACCAGGCAAAGTGGAAAGTCTTCTATGGTTGGTGTCGTGGAAGGGGTATCTCTCCACTCGATGCCACTATTCCAGCAATAGCGGAGTTCCTCGTGAATTTGCGGGAAAAAATGCGCCGTTCAGTCTCGGCAGTGAAAGGCTATCGCTCAGCCTTAAGTCTAGCCTTCAGGCTCAAAGGTATGGACATTTCTTCCTCGCTGGAACTTTCCCTCCTCATACGAAGTTATGAACTTACTTGCCCTCAGTCGGAAGTGAGTCCTCCTCCATGGAACGTGGTTCGAGTTCTCAGGTCTCTTAAGAGACCTCCCTATGAACCATTATGCCAGGCTTCAGATCGCCACCTAACGTGGAAGACGGTGTTCCTACTAGATTTGGCCTCGGCCAAGCGAGTCGGTGAACTTCATGGTCTCTCTATGACATCGCTCATTCAAGGGGATTGGGGGAGGTAACGTTCAAATTCGTCCCTGAGTTTATTGCCAAGACTCAAAATCCGGGAGTTCCGGACCCTCGGTTCGACTCCTTCCAGATTTCGAGTCTTCGTTCTTTAACAGATGACCCAGGCCATATACTGTGCCCAGTAAGGAGTCTGAGGCTATATCTCAAAAGAACGGCTGCAGTCCGTCCCCAGGTGCAGGCATTGTTTGTGAGCACTGGGAGGAGGCTCGATACATTTTCTATTGGCCCTGTGGTGGTTGCACAACAGCTGGTTTAAAACTTCAGCCTCCTTAGTGGACAAGTAGCAGAAAGTTGAGGGCATTGTTACCCGGTCTTAGTCAGCATGAATGAAAAGGTTTGCCTTGTCCTTATTCTTTTCTTCATCTTCCCCTCTCTTGGGGAAAGCATCATCCTGTGTTCTCTGCACAGCTGATCTGAAAAAACTGCAGGTAAACCATGTTTCCTTGTGTTCCTAGTATTAAGCTAATACTGTCACGTCCCCATACCCTGACGAGGTGGTATTGGGAGAGTCCTAGCCTAAAGTTTCCATCTAAAGGACCACAGGTCAACATCCTAGGACGAGTCACACTTTATTATAACTTCACACACAGCTTACGTAGGCCACAGTCCTTGCGTAGCAAGGTTCTAGCGAGGTGCAGGGACTCCTTATTGTTGAGTGCTGACACACTCAAATATTGAGTCCCCGGGCAAAGCCAAAAGCCAGTACTGGCCGGGAATTTCCACCCTTCCTAATGGGTGAGTCACCCCTATTAAATAGCGTGGTTTGTATGTCAGTTACGGAACAAATGACAAATTCGTAGATAATTTGTATTTTTCCTAAATATACAAACCATAGCTATTTAATCAAACTTGCCCGCCAGCCCTATCCCCCTTGCAGTCGTACCTCTAAGCAAAGTGAGCTCAAGCACAGGTGTGTGTGAGGGGCTGGGGGGTAGCAAGCTACCCTCCCTAGTCCCCGCTAACTAGCGGTGGGGTAGTAAACCCTCGTTATAATTCTAATGGCTTGTCGTTTCAGCTACACAGAAAGTAATAACCCTTATTAAATAGCTAAGGTTTGTATAGCTAGGAAAAATACAAATTATCTATGAATTTGTCATTTTACCAAAGAGTAAAATGCAAATTTTATTTTTTTTATTTTTTTAGTGCTAAATTATGCCGTGAATTTTATTCAGTGGAGAGTGCTTCTATTCGGACCTGTTGTTATCCTAGCCTTAGACCTCTGTCAAGCTCCCGGACCAGGTGAGAAGTTAAGTCGAACGGCGAAAAGAATCGAGAGGGTATCCAGGCGTTACAGTCTTTTAAGACCGGAACAGAAGTCCTCTCGAGCGTTTTCTGTCGATTCCCAGAACGCTCACCCTTGCTATAGATAAAGCGAGGTATTAGTGTTTTCAAACATTATGCGCGCACTTTAGGCGCTGAGCTGAGAACAAAATTAGATTCGTTCTGCGTGTGTTATGTTTCATACGGCGCGGAATTAGTGCCGCCGCCTCCACCTGATTGGTGTCGTCTCCCGACAGTGGCAAGCGCTAGGGATCGACGAAGATAATGCTGAATACGTTTCGCCTAAGGTTGATTCTTGATCTTTGCTGTTAGGCTTGAAACAGCAACAAGTTGTCCCATCTTCGCGGTCTGCGGGACACGCGACTACCACTCATGTGGACGCATGCTACACGCGGGCAACTCACGGCAAACAGGTCAATCTGAAATCCTAAGCAACCTAGACACATGTGCCAGCCTGGACATAAACTGGATAAGGTCAGTCAGGTTTGCCCGCGCCATGATAGACTAACAGTTGCTTCTTTGCGCCACTGACTGGACGCGATGCTGTTGCCTCCTTGCAGCACGCTGTAGATTTACAACAGGCGAGATGCACACAGAGCGCTGTATCCACTCGACAAGGTGAATGCATACAGCACGCTGGCACCTTACGGGAATGCAAGCACATGCGACATTATAGTCGCATGCATGACGCATACAGTCAAGTCTTTTTTTTACAGCAGTATGGACAGACTGTTGTCTCTCCTTCGCGTCTCTCTGGCCTCGCAGCTAACGCTTCCTCGTGGCAAGCTTTGGCTTTAAGTATGTTGAATATTTGCTGGGTACACATGATCAGGACTTAACCTCACAGCATGAGGTTCCCGTTGTTGATGCTTCTTTTCAACAAGCCTAGCTACAATATCGGTTTCTTGCAACCGATCTGGATGCGTTTCGGGATGCGTTCTAGATCTTGACTCTCTTTCATGACATGTTAAGCATATTCAGCAGGCTGAAACCATACTGGACTCATGCTGGGACCATGCTGGAAGCATGTCATCAGTCCGTTTCCCTGTGTCAGGATCACGAACGCTTTATTTTCAATATTAAACTTAGCCGGTGATCATATAAGCTGTCAGCTCTGCTGCCCGACAGAAAAACCTAAGGACAAAATACGCCAGCGATCGCTATACAGGTGGGGGTGTACATCAACAGCGCCATCTGTCGAGCAGGTACTCAAGTACTCCATGTAAACACAGAACCAATTTTCTCTCTGTCGTGCCACCGGCAAGACCTACTAAATACGCTGTTGCTTACTGGATTGGTTTTCACAGATTTTGGTGAAGTACTCATTTCTAGTTATTAGCTTTCGCTTTGCAGAGGTTATCTTCAATACTTCCTTGCATTCTTTGATTGAATTTTGGATTATTTGTTGACGACTTGGATAGATTTTGAATTCCCCTTTGACTAATTCAAGATGGCTGACCCTTCTCAAGTCCCTAAATACAGAAAGTGTAGTGGTAGGGACTGCTCAAGGCGTCTTCCGAAGGCCTCTATCGATCCGCACACCATTTGTTCCAATTGTCGGGGTAAAACCTGTCAATTGGAAGATCGATGTGAGGAATGCGTTGGGCTTTCGGAATTCGATTTTCTCGAATTCCTGAAATATTCACGTAGGCTAGAGAGAGATAGAGTCAGGAGAAGTTCATTTCGCTCCGTTGATTTTTCCTCTCCCCATGCCCCACAACCTATTCCTTCCCCTGTAGTGGTTGCTCCTGATCCCCCTTCTAGCACTCAACAACCTTCGATGGCGGATATGATGCGTGCCATCCAGGCTCTGGGTGAGAGAGTCGAGTCATTGGCGAGTGACCGTAATCAACTCATGGCAGACGTCAAGGAGTTGAAGGGTAAGAGTGCAGTGGGTAGTGACAAAGTGAGTGGTAGTGTTGTGGAAAGTGTTAGTGTTGCGCTTGAGGGTGCGTCTGTTCGTGCCTGTCGTCCTCCCAGTCCGGGACCTCTTGCAAGCTCCCAAGCCCAGGGGAGAAGCAATGTCGTACGATCAAAGGGTTCGACAGGCTTTAATCAGCGGACAGACGTTCCCTCCGTGGTTTCGGACGTATCTTGCCAAGATCGCCCCACCCACAAGAAGATGAGAGAGCCCATTTATTCCTCGTCTGCGGAAGATGTTTCTCGGAAGAAACAATGGACCAAGGTCTCACGACCTCTCAAACGCAAGGTCCCTTCCGCGCAAGTCCAACGGCCCAGTTGTAGCCACTGGGTCAGTTCGGACTCGCTGCAGTCTTCCGACGACTGCACACCTCCTAAGAGAGGCAAAGCGGTACTGCAACAGGCAGTAACACCGTCTGTTGCCGCACCTGCTACTGTAGACCCTAAGTGGGCTTTGCTGCAGACCATGCAGACACAGTTGTCATCTTTAATGCAGGACTTTCGTGCGGAGAAGGTTGACGCTGCACCCGTTAGCCTACAACCAACCACGGTTGTGCGTCCAGTTGACGCTGAGGCTACCTTCTCCCGCACTCCAGCTGTGAGAGTCCCGCCACCCATGCGCACTGTACCCTGCCAGCCGCATGTTGACGTTCTCCGACGCACGGAACCCTCCGTTGACGTTCGCGAGTTACAACAACAACAACCTAAGTTGTTTTGTTTTGACGCGGTGCGTCAACCTCCGCAACCCACTGTGGTTACCACTACTCGCCCACAGCAGACTAGACAGTCAGGAGTAGACGCTTTGCGCCCCCGCGCAGCTATGGTTGTTGCCAGCTCACAGACTGGCCAACAGTTCCATGACGTTGCGTCCAGTGCAGTCACGCATGCACCCGTGCTGCCGGACTCAGCTGACCAGCCGATTCCTACTCCTTTGCCGCTTCCTCCTTAGCATTCAGACGATGGACTCTCTGATGATGACGACGCTGCACACCTTGACGACCCGCACACGGACATCGACGAACCCAAGACCACGCCTCCCTCCTTGGACTTTAGGAAAGTACTTGCACTATTCAAGGATATGTATCCTGATCAGTTTGTTTCTGCAGCCCCACGCTCTCCTCCATCTGAGTTCGCTTTAGGCACGCAGTCATCCGCGCCTGCCTTTACGAAGCTCGTCCTCGCCCGCTCGTCCAAGAGAGCTTTAAGGGTGTTGGGAGATTGGATGCAGTCCAAAAAGCACCTTGGGAAGACAGCATTCTTGTTTCCCCCTGCGAAACTCGCTTCCAGATCGAGCGTCTGGTATGCCACGGGAGAAGTTCTCGGCTTGTAAGTTCCTGCCTCTGCCCAGGGCGACTTCTCAAGTCTAGTAGACTCTCCCCGCAGGCTGGCCATGAGACGCTCCAAGATTTGTTGGACTCCTTCAGATTTAGATCATCTGATGAAAGGAGTGTTCAGAGCCTTCGAAGTGTTTAACTTTTTGGATTGGTGCTTGGGAGCGTTGAGCAGGAAGACCTCCCCTTCTGACAAGGAATCTTCCATGCTCATTATGTCCTGCATGGACAAGGCCATATGGGATGGTTCCAGTGAGCTTGCGGCTTCGTTCGTTTCCGGGGTCCTCAAGAAACGAGAAAACCTTTGCTCCTTCTTGTCAGCTGGAGTAACACAATGTCAGAAATCAGAGCTTATGTTTGCTCCTCTCTCGAAGTGCCTTTTCCCAGAGGAGTTGATCAAGGAGATTGCTGCCTCCTTGATTCAAAAAGACACGCATGACCTGGTTGCGTCATCTGCACGCAAAGCCACCCCTTTGCCTACCGTGTCTAGACCCAGGATGGATACTCCAGCGTCAAGATTTATTCCGCCCTTTCGTGGCAGAGCCCCCAGCAGAGGAGGTGCTCGTGCCGAAGGGAAACGTGGGAGCAAGAAGAAAGGTACCAAGTCCTTTAGAGGCAGAGTCTGACTGCCACCTTCTTCAGACAGCAGTGGGAGCCAGACTCAAGAACTACTGGCAGTCCTGGGAGAACAGGGGCGCAGTTGCACAATCTGTGAAGTTGCTCAGAGAAGGGTACAAGATCCCATTCTTGCGCAAGCCCCCTCTAGCAACGACTCCCATCGACCTCTCTCCCAGGTACAGAGAGGAGGACAAGAGACTAGCTTTAAAGCAAGAGGTGTCTCTCTTACTAGAAAAGGGAGCGGTAGTCAAAGTCCGGGACCATCAATCCCCGGGCTTCTACAACCGTCTCTTCTTAGTGGTAAAGAAGACAGGATGGTGGAGACCGGTGCTAGACGTCAGTGCTCTGAATGTCTTTGTCACAAAGCAGACGTTCGCCATGGAGACGACAAAGTCTGTTCTAGCAGCGGTTAGGAAGGAAGACTGGATGGTCTCTTTAGACCTCAAGGACGCTTACTTTCACGTCCCCATCCACCCAGATTCCCAACCTTTTCTAAGGTTCGTTTACGGGAAGGTTGTCTACCAATTTCAAGCCCTGTGCTTTGGCCTAAGCACGGCGCCTCTTGTCTTTACGAAACTGATGAGGAATATTGCCAAATTCCTGCATTTAGCAGACATCAGAGCCTCCCTCTATTTGGACGACTGGCTTTTAAGAGCTTCGTCCAGTCGTCGCTGTCTGGAGAATCTAAAGTGGACTCTAGATCTGACCAAGGAATTGGGTCTCCTGGTCAATATGGAAAAGTCCCAACTGGTCCCATCCCAAACTATAGTGTACCTAGGGATGGAGATTCACAGTCAAGCTTTTCGGGCTTTTCCGTCGGCCCCCAGAATAAGTCAAGCCCAAGGATGCATCCAGAACATGCTAATGAAGGACCGATGTTCAGTCAGACAGTGGATGAGTCTGATAGGGACGCTTTCATCACTGGACCAGTTCATTGCGTTAGGGAGACTGCACCTCCGACCCCTTCAATTTCACCTAGCTGTTCACTGGAGAAAGGACAAGACGCTAGAAGCGGTCTCGATCCCTATTTCCGAGAAGATGAAGTCATCACTGACTTGGTGGAAGGACAACATCAACCTCAGAGAGGGTCTGCCACTGGCTGTTCAGACCCCCAACCACGTTCTCTTCTCGGACGCATCGGACACGGGCTGGGGTGCGACATTAGACGGTCGGGAATGCTCGGGCACCTGGAACTCGGAGCAAAGAACGTTACATATCAACTGCAAGGAGCTACTGGCAGTCCATCTGGCCTTGAAAAGCTTCAAGTCCCTCCTTCTAGGCAAGGTGGTGGAGGTGAACTCCGACAACACCACGGCCTTGGCGTACATCTCCAAGCAAGGAGGGACTCATTCGATGACGTTGTACGAGATCGCAAGGGACCTCCTCACATGGTCAAGAGATCTAAACCTGTCTCTAGTAACGAGGTTCATTCAAGGCAACATGAATGTCATGGCGGACCGCCTCAGTCGGAAGGGTCAAATCATCCCAACAGAATGGACCCTTCACAAGATTGTATGCAAGAGACTTTGGGCCACATGGGGCCAACCTACCATAGATCTCTTTGCAACCTCGATGACCAAGAGGCTCCCAAATTATTGCTCGCCAATCCCGGACCCAGCAGCAGTTCATATAGATGCTTTTCTACTGGATTGGTCCCATCTAGACCTTTATGCATTCCCCCCGTTCAAGATTGTCAACAAGGTACTGCAGAAGTTCGCCTCTCACGAAGGGACAAGGTTGACGTTGGTTGCTCCCCTCTGGCCCGCGAGAGAATGGTTCACCGAGGTACTGCAATGGCTGGTGGACGTTCCCAGAACTCTTCCTCTAAGAGTGGACCTTCTACGTCAGCCACACGTAAAGAAGGTACACCCAAGCCTCCACGCTCTTCGTCTGACTGCCTTCAGACTATCGAAAGACTCTCGAGAGCTAGAGGCTTTTCGAAGGAGGCAGCCAGGGCTATTGCTAGAGCAAGGAGGACATCCACTCTTAGAGTCTACCAGTCGAAGTGGGAAGTCTTCCGAAGCTGGTGCAAGTCGGTATCAGTATCCTCAACCAGTACCTCTGTAACTCAAATAGCTGACTTCCTTTTATACCTGAGGAAGGAAAGATCTCTTTCAGCTCCCACAATCAAGGGTTACAGAAGCATGTTGGCAGCAGTCTTCCGTCACAGAGGCTTAGATCTTTCCAACAACAAAGATCTACAGGACCTCCTTAAGTCTTTTGAGACCTCGAAGGAGCGTCGTTTGGCTACACCAGGTTGGAATTTAGACGTGGTACTAAGATTCCTTATGTCAGAAAGGTTCGAGCCGCTACAATCAGCCTCCTTTAAAGATCTCACTTTAAAGACTCTTTTCCTCGTCTGCTTAGCAACAGCTAAAAGAGTCAGTGAGATACACGCCTTCAGCAGGAACATCGGATTTTCATCTGAAACGGCTACATGTTCTTTGCAGCTTGGTTTTCTAGCCAAAAACGAACTACCTTCTCGTCCTTGGCCGAAATCGTTCGATATTCCAAGCCTATCTAATTTGGTTGAAAATGAACTAGAAAGAGTCTTATGCCCTGTTAGAGCTCTTAAGTTCTATTTAAGACGAACTAAACCTTTACGAGGACAGTCAGAAGCTTTATGGTGTGCTATTAAGAAACCTTCTTTACCTATGTCGAAGAATGCAGTTTCCTATTATATCAGACTGTTGATACGAGAAGCTCATTCCCATCTGAATGAGGAAGACCATGCTTTGCTGAAGGTAAGGACACATGAAGTTAGAGCTGTCGCAACTTCAGTGGCCTTCAAACAAAACAGATCTCTGAAGAGTATAATGGACGCAACCTATTGGAGAAGCAAGTCAGTGTTCGCGTCTTTTTATCTTAAAGATGTCCAGTCTCTTTACGAGAACTGCTACACCCTGGGACCATTCGTAGCAGCGAGTGCAGTAGTGGGTGAGGGCTCAACCACTACATTCCCCTAATTCCATAACCGTTTTTAATCTTTCTCTTGAAATGTTTTTTATTGTTGTTTTTGGGTTGTCCGGAAGGCTAAGAAGCCTTTCGCATCCTGGTTGATTTGGCGGGTGGTCAAATTCTTTTCTTGAGAAGCGCCTAGATTAGAGGTTTTGATGAGGTCCTTTAGTATGGGTTGCAACCCTTGATACTTCAGCTCCTAGGAGTCGCTCAGCATCCTATGAGGATCGCGAGGCTCAGTAAGGAAGACGTACTTAAAAAGGCAGAGTAATTGTTCAAGTCGACTTCCTTACCAGGTACTTATTTATTTTATGTTTGTTATTTTGAATAACTGCTAAAATGAAATACAAAATACTTAGCTCATAATGTAAACATGTAATGCTGGTCTCTACCCACCCCCCTGGGTGTGAATCAGCTTATATGATCACCGGCTAAGTTTAATATTGAAAAATGTTATTTTTATTAATAAAATAAATTTTTGAATATACTTACCCGGTGATCATATATTAAAGGACCCTCCCTTCCTCCCCAATAGAGACCCAGTGGACCGAGGAGAAAATTGGTTCTGTGTTTACATGGAGTACTTGAGTACCTGCTCGACAGATGGCGCTGTTGATGTACACCCCTACCTGTATAGCGATCGCTGGCGTATTTTGTCCTTAGGTTTTTCTGTCGGGCAGCAGAGCTGACAGCTTATATGATCACCGGGTAAGTATATTCAAAAATTTATTTTATTAATTAAAAATAACATTTTTAAACCATCAAGCTTTAGGTCTAGCTGCCTCCAGTATTTCGGAAAACCCCTAAGACCTAGAGGGTTGTTCGAAGGAGACAGCTGAGGCTATCGCTTGTACAAAGGACTTTTGCCTCATGGTTTTGCAGCCCAAATAGGAGGTTTTATGGAGTGGTGTAGAGCTAAAGCAGTCTCTTCATTTAGTAACTCTAAGACAAGTGGCCTATTTCTTCTTAAACCTTAGAAGAAAACACATTTTTTCCTCCTCGACCATCAAAGGGTACAGGAGTATGCGGGCAGCTGTCTTCAGACGCAGAAGATTGGATCTATCAAATAAAGACAATATAGATCTTCTCAGATTATTTGAGATGACTTAGAAGCGTCAGCAAGATTCGCCAGCCTGGAATTTAGGGGTCATTTCTAGAATTTCGCGGTAGTGACAGATTCGAGCCTTTACACTTGGTTTCTTTTTTAAAGTCTAACTTTGGAGACTTTCTGAGTTAGTCTGGCAATAGTTGAGAGTCAGTGAAGTTCACTCTTTTAGCAAGAACATGGACTTCAGAATGGTTAAGCCATAGGCACCTTGCAACCTGGATTCTTGGTCATTAACAAACGTCCTTCTCATCCATGCCCTAAATCTTTCGGGATCACTATCCTCTCGAATTTAGTTTGTGAATGGCTGAGGGGAGTTTTTTGCCCGGTTAAAACGATGAAGTTTTATCAGGACAGGACCAAAGAAGTTAAGAGTCTATTCATGACCCTTTGGTGCACGGTCAAGAAGCCTGCGCTATCTATGTCTTAAACGCTCTATCATCTCGTATAGACTTTAATTACAAAGGTTCTTTCACACTGTTGTGTGACAGATCATAAGAGATAGAAAGAGTAAAGACTCATGAAGTTAGAGCTGTGGGAGCTTCTCTAACTTTTAAACTAATTTGTCCTCTGCAAAGCATCGTGTATACAGTCTTGTGAAGGGGTAATCCTGTATTCGCCTTGGATTACTTATACCGTATCCAGTCTCTTTATGAGGACGTCTAGGTTTTGGGATCACTCGTAACAACGAGTGCAGTAGTAGGTGAAACATCCACCACTACATTTCCCTAAATTCCTAGTACCCCTGTTCTTCTCTTGGAACTGTTATATATGTTTTTTATGATTGTACGTGAAGATTGGTCGGCAATCTTCCGCAATCTTTGATCTAGTCAGGTGGTCATTTTGTTCCTAGAGAGCGCCTGGAACAAGGGTATTAGTTGAGGTCCTGTCATGTTATAGGTTATGGAACCATTTGACAGCTCCTAGAGATCATCAGCCCCCTGGGTGGACCGCTGGATCTCCTAAGGATAGCAGACAAGATGAGGCAGAGCATTGCTGTCAGCTTCCTTATCAGGTGAGAACCTCTTAATTTTAAACATTTAACTTAGCCGGTGGATATATATATAGCTAAAGTCTCCGACGGTCCGGCAGCAAATTCAAAACTCGCAGGTGATCGAAGGTTGGGTTGCTGGGTGTACACTAGCGCCACCACTCGCCAGGATACTGTAACTATTCCTAACATCCTCAGTTCTTCTTTGCCGGCTGTGGCGTAAACATTGATTTTCTTGCTCGCGCTGACCTCAAGTTTCTACAGCTTTGATGAAGTACTTGTTTTGGTTTATGGCTTTCGCTTGGTTGGTTATTCTTTCAACTTTTCCTCGAACAAAAAAGATCTTCAAGAGAAACTCTTTTTGAAGGGAGAGAAAAATTTTTACCCCTGCTTGTTTGATCTCTGGATTTTCCACGATAGAGAGAGAGAATAATGGCCGACCCTTCCCCCAGTGTATGGGAAGTGTGTGAAAGGCTTTAAGTTTATAGTATCTATTTTATCACTTTATAAATTCTTGTTGATATTTATAGATTTACCTCTACAGTGATGCCTCAGGATACGAAATTAATCCGTTCAGGATGCGGTTTCGTATCCTGATATTTTCGTATCCTGAGTCGCGTTTTACATGTAAATAGCCTAATCCGTTCCAAGCCTTATAAAAAGTCACCTTTTCTTTCATAAACACGCTAAACTGTAGTAATAAACATGCAATGCAGCCATTTCTATCATTCAATAATTAACACAACCGTTAAAAACAGCCTAATCCATTCCAGAAACCACTATGAGATTATTCAATAATGTATTTATAGCCAAGTTATCCCCCCCAAGCCCAAAGAAAACAGTCCGTTTTCTTTACTACGGTACGTACTGTATAAAAGTTACGGTACTGTATGTACGTAAAGCATTTAGATCAGTGAAGGTGTATTGTTACCTGTACGTACACCTAAATTAATGATTGATACTGTACCTGTACACTCTGAAAAAAAGGTTACAGTTAATTAGTGTAACAAAAAAGTTGAAACTTACCTTTTGATTGAGACGATGTCCGATAGCGAAGTCGCGGCAGAGGAGGATGGCATAAGGCAGAAAACGCAACAAGTGATAGACTACGTACAGTAATTTACACACTTAACACATTAACACTTAAACTTTACGAAATAAAAAAATGGCAGAAATAATTAACACTTAACATTACGTATGGAAAACTATAAAATGAAAGAAAAAATTACTTTAACACTTAACGGTAACATAAAACTTAAAATTGAATTTTTTTTTTTTGCTTTTTTATAACTTTACGTTTTTCTTATTTTCTAAATCTCTTCTACTTCTTCATCACTTTCTTTTTTCTGTTTCTTTTCTTTACTTTCACCTTCTACTTCTTCATCTCTTTCTTTTTTCTGTTTTTTTCTTTACTTTCACCTTCGTCTTGGCCTACTAATACCGCTGGCCTCTTTAATAAGAAACTATCCATTGAAGCTTGTTTCTGCCTACTTTTCAACACATTTCTAAAATGCGTTAGGCAAACGTCATTGCAGTGTTGAAGCGCAAGGTTGGTATAAACTTTTTCTGGATGTTCCTTTTCGACGTAGTCTGCCATTTTATGGAAACATGCAAGAATTTCCTTGATGTCTGCCGTTTTCAAAGGTGCAACATCCTCCTCATCACCGCTAGAGAACTGCTCTTGAACATCACTCACTTGCATCGTCTCCAACTCCTTCAAGTCGTCCGTCGTCAACTCCTCGTGGTGCTCCTCGATAAGTTCATCGATATCTTCCGCGCTAACTTCCAGCCCCATGGACGTACCAAGATGTACGATGTCAGCCACCTCAGACTACTGAATTGGTTCAGGATCGTCAACGATCTCGGCTTCTCCTCCAGGCTTCCTGAACCCCTCGAAGTCTCGTGCAGAGACAGCATCAGGCCACAGCTTCCTCCAAGATGAGTTTAGGGTACGCCTCGAAACTTCCTGCCAAGCGAGATCGATGAGTTTGAGGCATATCACAATGTTGAAGTGATCTTTCCAAAATTCACGCAGAGTGAGGTTTGTACTCTCTGTGACTTGGAAACATCTCTTGAAGAGATGCTTCGTGTACAATTTTTTAAAATTAGAAATAACTTGCTGGTCCATGGGCTGGAGGAGAGGGGTGGTGTTAGGCTGTAGATACAGGACCTTTATGAAGGAATACTCGGCCAGAAGATATTCCTCGAGGCCAGGAGGGTGAGCTGGAGCATTGTCCAACACCAGCAGACATTTCATAGGGAGGCGCTTTTCTTCCAAATATTTTCGGACAGTCGGACCGAAGCAGACATTCACCCAATCAATGAACAGTTGCCTCGTTACCCAGGCTTTTGCATTCGCCTTCCACATCACGGGAAGGTTCTCCTTAATGACTTTGTGGGCTTTGAAGGCTCGGGGATTTTCTGAATGGTACACCAGCAGGGGCTTTATCTTGCAGTCCCCACTGGCATTTGCACAAAAAGCAAGGGTAAGCCTGTCCTTCATAGGCTTATGTCCGGGTAGCCTCTTCTCCTCCGCCGTGATGAATGTCCGACGAGGCATTTTCTTCCAGAAAAGCCCAGTTTCGTCGCAATTGAAAACTTGCTGCGAACTGTAGCCTTCCTGCAGAGTCAACTCTTCGAACGTTTTAACAAAGGCTTCGGCGGTCTTCGTGTCCGAGCTGGCTGCCTCCCCATGCCGTACCACTGAATGGATGCCAGTCCTTTTCTTGAACTTCTCGAACCACCCACGAGAAGCCTTAAACTCTGGGGGTTCCTGCTGGGATGTTCCTTCTCCTGCTCCTTCTTTCGGCCTGAGCACGCACGAGATCACCGAAAATGGCGGAGGCCTTCTGGCAAATTGTAGTCTCAGTGATGGTGTCTCCTGAGATCTCTTTGTCCTTGATCCACACAAGAAGCAGCCTCTCCATCTCGTCATGCGTGTGCGTTCTCTTGTTGGAGAAAATAGTGACGCCCTTAGAAGGTGTTGCTGCTTTGATGGCCGCCTTCTGCTTCAGGATGGTGCCTATCGTAGACGGATTCCGGCCATACTCCTTGGCGATCGCACTTAAACGCATGCCAGACTCGTACTTTTTAATGATTTCAAGTTTCGTCTCCATCGACAGCATCGTCTTCTTCTTCTTTCCTTCGGCAACATTCTTGGGACCCATGGCTACAGTAATACGTAATATAATACACTACGTAACGTTATATACAGTCTATGTATAGTAAACACTAATACAGTACAGTGCACAGTAACGAATGTTTATTAACGATAACACGTGGCGTACGAATGTACTGTATATTAACACTAAGTCAAACAAGCGAAAGCACACAACACAATGTCTGTTAACGATACCGCGGTCGGAACGAAAAGAGAGAGAGAGAGAGATGAACGCCCGTGCGTAGGCAAGCTGGGATAGTTGCCGACCAATAGGAAAGCAGGATCTTATGGCGTCAGCTAGCGTCTGAGTAGGGAGATAACCAATGGGTGAGCGGGAGGCTGTAAGTGAGTCTACTCAAGTTCAAAGTCAGGCGGCGCGCGCTTTTTAAAATTACTCTCGGCGAAGAGTTGGGATCTCGTAAGGTTTTCGTATCCTGAAATTTTATCCGTATCCTGGGGCATAAAAATCTTTGAATCACTTTTCGCATCCTGAATTTTTCGTAAGCAGAAACTTTCGTATCCAGAGGTATCACTGTATATTTTTATATCTCACCCTCCTTACTTAGGCATCATCGATCCTCACTCCATTTGTACTAAATACCGAGATAAATTTTGTATTTTTATGGATCGATGGGATGAATATTTTAAGAAAATATTTTAAGTGAATTTATGTCTTTTTAATAAATTTTTTCTTTGGATAGTCATCGATCTGTTTTCAAAGATTAACTAGCGTTAAGTTTATTTATGCTATCTTTACGATAGAGAGAGAGAATCACGATTTCACGTTGCATCACTGAAGTTTTTTTTAAAGACTAATTAAAAGGAACATGTTATTTTGCAATTAATTAGTTCTTTTAGTATTTTTCTTTAGTCAAATAACCTTTTATTGACGGAGAGTGAGTGGCTTAGCCAGTACTCTCGTAACAGAGAGAGAGAGAGAGAGAGAGAGAGAGAGAGAGAGAGAGAGAGAGAGAGAGAACGATCCAAATCTTTATTCTCGTCCCAAGTCACTATACAGGGAGATAGAGAGTGAGAAACGTTTTTCTTCTCGATTCAGATATTTATTCTCCTCTCAAGTCACTGTATAGGGAGAGAGAGGGGGAGAAAACGTAGTTCTTCACGGTCTGGTTTTTTATTCTCATCCCAAGTCACTGTACAGGGAGAGAGAGAGAGAGAGATAAAACGTAGTTCTTCGTGTTCTAGTTTTTTACTCTCGTCCCTAATCACTGTACAGGGAGAGAAAGAGAGAAAACGTAGTCCTTAGCGATCTAGTTTTTTTATTCTCGTCCCAAGTCACTGATCCTTTTTAACTTTTACATTATATATTTCATTTTTACTTATGTATATGTAAATGTTTATTAATTTTTACATGTGTGATATAATTGTGTACTAATAAGCTTACACTGAAGGACATATTTCTCAATTCTACCTTTTGGATTAAGGGAGAATTGCTTGTTACAGATAGAAATCAGCTTTATTCATGTCCGATGTGAAATTATTAAAAAATGCGAGTGTCAGTGAAAAAAGTGCGAAAAATATGTTCAGTGTTGCGGAGGGTTCGTCTGTACATACTTGCCGTTCGCCTAGTTCTAGACTGCTTTCAAGCTCCCCAACCTCTGGGAGAAGGAATGTCAAAAGACCAAAGGGAACGATAGGTTTTAAACAACGAACAGACGTTCCCTCACGAGTTGCAGTTGACGTTTCTCATAACGTTCGCCCTTATCTTGAGAGAGGTGAGACTAAGTTCTTCTCATCATCTGAAGACGTTAACGTCAGTAAAAAATCCTGGCACCAGGTTTCAAGACCTCTCAGAGGAAATTGGTTCCTTCAGAACAAAATGTACGTCCTGGCTGGAGTCATTGGAGCAGTCCAGAACATCTACCTTCATTGGAGGAAGGCGCACCTGCCAAACGTTCCTTTATAATGTCTGGTTTTGTTGCCCTGGAGACCCCTGCACAGAGTCACGGTTCTTTATTTTCGTCTGGACGTTCCAGACGTGACGTGAGTGCTGCTCCCGTTATCCTCACTGACGTTTCGGATCGAACGTTGCCGAAGTCACGTTCTGATCCTCGTGTGCACGATCCTAATTTTAATATGCTGCAGGACATGCAGTCGAAACTATCGACGTTAATGCAGTCATACTGTCCAGCTCCTGAGCGAAAGGAACCTTTGCTTGCGGAGCGTCACGGTGCTGTTAAGCGTGACTCTTATCAGACTTCTAAGCGTGAGGTTTCACGTCACGTTGATGTGACCCCTACTGATCGACAGCTTCACCGTGACGCCAATCGACGACTTCACCGTGACGTCGAATGTCAGTCGATGCAGTCCCGAAGTGACGTCGACCTTCAACCTATACCTGTTCTTCATCGACAGGTTGATGCTAGTTGTCAAGCTTTTCCATCTCGACTTCTTATTGACTCTCCACCACGTAGAGACATAGACTTCCAGATGTAGTTTATTCTAAGAAGGAAGTGGATATATCTCCTTTCCACAGCTGTACCTTTAGGTATTTTGTCTGAAGTAGAGGAACCTAGATCTGCCCAACAATCTTTGGATTTTAAGAAGATCATGACTGTTTTTAAGGAAGTTTTTCCTTCGCATTTTGTTCCTGCTGCTCCACGCTCGCTTCCTTCAGAATTCACCTTAGGGTTGGCTGCTACAGCTCCCTCTTTTACTAAAGTGGTGCTCTCTCGGTCTTCTAAGAGAGCTTTGCGTTTGCTGAGAGAATGGTTGCAAACCATAAGAAGTCTTGGCAGGTCAATCTTTGCCTTCCCTCCAGCCCGATTGAAGAACTTCTGGCAGGCTTGGGAGAGAAGAGGAGCAGACCAATGGTCTGTCCTCTTGTTGAAGGAGGGATACATAATACTTTTTGTAAAGAAACCTCCTCTTGTACAAAAGCCGATAGATCTCTCTCCCATATACCGAGAGGAAGCAAGAAGACAAGCTTTGGACCTACAGTGTCCCTCTTGTTAGAGAAGGGAGCTGTGGTGAAGTTTTTTAAACCATCAGCCTCCAGGCTTTTACAACCTCCTCTTCCTAGTCCCAAAGAACTCAGGAGGTTGGGGACCAGTGCTGGACGTGAGCACGCTCAATGTGTTTATCCTGAAAACAAAGTTCACTATGGAAACTTCCATGTCTGTGCTTGCAGCAGTAAGGGAAAGCGGTTGGATGGCCTCACTTGATTTCCAGGATGCTTGCTTCCATATCCCTATCCATCCGACCTTCCAACAATATCTAAGGTTTGTGTATGGGAAGGAAGGGTTCCAATTTCGAGCTCTGTGCTTCGGTCTCAGCACTGCTCCTCTTGTGTTCACGAAGCTCTTGCGGAACGTGGCGAGCTTCCTGCACTCGACAGGTGTCAGAGCCTCCCTTTACCTAGACGACTGGCTACTCAGGGCGTCATCCTTCATTTGCTGTCTGAAGGACCTCAGATGGACTTTGATCCTAGCGAAGGACTTAGGTCTCCTAGTAAACAAGGAGAAGTCTCAACTAACCCCATCTCAAACTATTCTCTATTTGGGGATGGAGATACGGAGTCTAGTTTTTCGGGCTTTTCCATCGCCATTAAGACTCGAGCAAGCTCTCTTAAAGATTCGTCTTTATCGGAAGAAGAGCAGTTGCTCTGTAAGGATGTGGATGAGTCTACTGGGAACACTCTCGTCTCTGGAGCAGTTTGTCTCCCTAGGAAGACTCAATCTTCGCCCTCTCTATTTTCACCTCAACCACCATTGGGACAAGGAGAAGGGCTTAGAAGCAGTGTCCATACCACTTCCAGAAACGATCATGACTTGCTTGAAATGGTGGGATGTCAATCTCAGACTTCAGGAAGGCCTCTCTCTTGCCCACAAGAACCCAGACCAGGTGTTGTTCTCAGACGCTTCGGACGCGGGGTGCGGAGCAACACTAGCCAGTCTAGAGTGCTCGGGCCTTTGGACCAAAGACCAGGTAAAGCTTCACATCAACCAGAAGGAGCTTCTAGCAGTTCTTTTGGCCCTGCAAAGTTTCAAAAGACTGATTCGAAACAAAGTGGTGCAGGTGAACGCAGACAACACCACAGCGTTAGCCTACATCACCAAGCAAGGCGGGACCCACTCACAGTCCCTTTACTTAACTGCATAGGATCTCCTAGTTTGGACGAAGGAAAGAAACATCACCTTACTTACAAGTTTTATTCAGGGAGAGAGGAACGTGATGGCAAACTGCCTAAGCAGAAGAAGCCAAGTCATTCCCACGGAATGGATTCTTCATCAGGAGGTGTACGAGAAACTATGGCGGATATGGGAACGTCCGTCCATAGACCTGTTCGTAACCTCAATAACAAAGAGGTTTCCTTCTTACTGCTCTCCAGTTCCAGATCCAGAGGCAGTCCATGTCGATGCGTTCTTGCTGGACTGGTCTCACCTAGAGGTGTATGTATTTCCCCCATTCAAGATCATTTACAAAGTCCTACAGAAGTTCGCCTCTCACGAAGGGACCAAGTTGAGGTTGGTTGCTCCCCTCTGACCATCAAGAGAATGGTTCACCGAGGTACATCAATGGATAGTGGAGTTTCTAAGAAGCCTGACAATGCGGTTGGATCTTCTCAATGAAGAGTATCCATCAAAGCCTCCACACGCTTCATCTAACTGCCTTCAGACTATCGAAGACTCTCTAGAGCTCGAGGGTTTTTCGAAGGAGGCAGCTAGAGCAATTGCCAGAGCAAGGAGATCCTCTACCATCAGGATCTACCAGTCTAGATGAGAGGTATTTCGAGATTGGTGCAAGGCCACCTCCTTTTCCTCGTCCTTTACCTTTATAGCTCAAATCGCTGACTTCCTGCTACACCTTAGGAATGTACGTAACTTTTCTGCCTCTACCATTAAAGGTTACAGGAGCATGTTAGCTGCAGTGTTCAGACACAGGAACCTAGACCTCTCAAACAATAAAGTCCTTCAAGACCTTCTCAAGTCTTTCGAAACTTCCAATAAGCATGGAGTAATGACGCCAGCTTGGAACCTGGATTTAGTCCTTAAATTTCTGATGTCTGAGAAATTTTGAACCTTTGAACTTAACTTCTTTTAAAGATCTTACTCTGAAGACATTTTTCTCAATGAGTCTTGCTACTGCAAAAAGAGTTAGTGAGGTTCATGCCTTCAGTAAGAACGTCAGCTTCTGTACTGGTAAGGAAGTATGCTCTTTGCAGCTTGGTTTCTTAGCCAAGAATGAGCGTACTTCCCATCCATGGCCTAAATCTTTTGAGATCCCCAATCTGTCATATGTGGTTGGTAACAAGATAGAGAGAGTCCTATGACCTGTGAGAACACTTAAATTTTACATTGACAGAACCAAAAATTTACGTGGTGAATCTGAGTCTTTATGGTGTTCGGTCAAGAAGCCCTCCTTACCATTGTCTAAGAATGCCTTATCGTATTTTCTCAGGCTCTTAATGAGAAAGGTCCACGCTCACTGCCGTGAGACTGACCATCGATTATTGAAAGTAAAGACTCATGAAGTCAGAGCTGTGGCAACGTCAGTGGCTTTTAAGCAAAATCGTTCCTTACGAAGCATTATGGACGTAACCTACTGGAGGAGTAAATCTGTGTTCGCTTCACTTTATTTAAAGAATGTCCAGACTCTTTACGAGGACTGCTATACATTGGGACCATTCATAGCAGCGAGTGCAGTTGTGGGTGAAGGCTCAACCACTACATTCCCTTAATCCTAATACCTTTTTTCTTCTCTTGAAACTATTATCTTTTTGGTTGTATGTGGAGACTGGAACAGTCTTCCGCAATCATTTGATTTTAGCGGGTGGTCAAACTTGTTTCTTGATAGTGCCCAGATCAAGGGTATTGGTTAAGGTCCTGTCATAGGGGTGGTCACCCCAGATATGACAGCTCCTAGAGGTCTTTCAGCCCCCTGAGTGGATCGCTGGGCTTCATAAGGATAGCGGACTAATGAGGCAGAGTATCATCAAAGTCAGCTTCCTTATCAGGTACTACTCCTTAAGTTTGTTTTATATCAAAAGTCTTGAGTTATATTCCTATGATGTTTACTGCTGGTCTCTTACCCTCCACCAAGGGTGTCAATCAGGTATATATATATATATATATATATATATATATATATATATATATATATATATATATATATATATATATATATATATATATATATATATATATATATATATATATACAGGGTGTCTCAAAAAAATGTACTCACTCTTTGAATGACGAGAAAACCTTTATTTATGAACATAGAGCGAAATGAAATAGCATCGAATACATGAGACAAATGTGTTTGAAGAATCATGTTTGCGAATGTTCAAATTGATGACCATTATTGGCGCTTTTGCAAATTTATTTGTGAACCGGCGTTGCACTTCAGTGGCGTTTTCGGTCTTCCAATAGCATTTCAGGACGAACTTTCCTTCTTCGAAACTAAGTTGATTTCCTGCCATAGCTTCAGTAATTCAGGATATCTGAATTACTGAATTACTGAAGCTATGGCAGGAAATCAACTTAGTTTTTTAAGAAAGAAAGTTTGTCCTGAAATGCTATTGGAAGACCGAAAACGCCACTGAAGTGCAACGCCGGTTCACAAATAAATTTGCAAAAGCGCCAATAATGGTCATCAATTTGAACATTCGCAAACATGATTCTTCAAACACATTTGTCTCATGTATTCGATGCTATTTCATTTCGCTCTATGTTCATAAATAAAGGTTTTCTCGTCATTCAAAGAGTGAGTACATTTTTTTGAGACACCCTGTATATATATCCACCGGCTAAGTTAAATGTTTAAAAATGATATTTTCATATTAAAGTAATTTTTTTAACATACTTACCCGGTGGATATATATAATTTAACTCCCTCCCTTCCGCCCCTCTAGAAACCCTACGGGCAGAGAGGACCTGTAATTTAACTCCCTCCCTTCCGCCCCTCTAGAAACCCTACGGGCAGAGAGGACCTGAGGATGCTAGGAATAGTTACAGTATCCTGGCGAGTGGTGGCGCTAGTGTACACCCAGCAACCCAACCTTCGATCGCCCGCGAGTTTTGAATTTGCTGCCGGACCGTCGGAGACGTTACCTTTATATATATCCACCGGGTAAGTATGTTCAAATATTTATTTTAATATGAAAATATCATGTTGTTTATGCAACTCTTAAGTGAATTTCCAATTATGTAGCTGTCTCTGACCCGCCACCAAGGGTGTCGATCAGCCATTCTTATATAACCAGCGGGTAAGTTTTATATTAAAAAATGATATTTTCATAATAAAATAAATTTATGAATATACTTACCTGCTGGTTATATAAGTTAAAAACCCACTCTCCTCCCCTCTAGAGACCATGGGGCATGGAAAATCTGAAGTGGTTTGGTATAGTTCTATCAGTAGTACCGCAAGGGCACTAGTGTACACCTGGCATATCTGTGATAAGCCGCGCGAGATTTTGAATTTTCTGCAAGCGTCCAGGGACTTTAGCCATTTTTATATAACCAGCGGATAAGTATATTCAAAAATTTATTTTATTATGAAAATATCATTTTTCTCAGGTAGCAGCAACGTAGAACAAAAGGCCGATGGCTACGGCTGCCCTGTCCGTTATCCTGCGCTCCATGTGGTAGCTCGTGAGCTGCCCACGTTATGCGGAGGGGTCATCTTTGAACCTGCTGGTTCTCCTTGACTCTTCGGGGTCTCATTACGATCACCCTTTGGGCTGGCGTGATCGTGAGCCTTCGGGCCCTCGTCATGTTGATCCTGCGGGTTCCCATGACAGTAGGAGTCCTTCGGGCTCTCGTCATGTTGATCCTGCGGGTTCCCATGACAGTAGGAGTCCTTCGGGACTCCGCTCGAAACATTCGGGTTTCAGTTGCGCTGAACCTTCGGGCTCTCGTAACTATGGTAACGTTGAGCCTTCGGGAACTTGTACCATCGATCACGCTGACCTTTCGGGTCTCGTGACAGAGGAACCTCGGTTCCTCGTTACGCTGACCCTTCGGGGTCTCGTAACATCAGTTACGCAGAACCCTTGGGCTCTCGTAACCTTAGTCACCTTGCGTATGCTGTTCAGGCTTGGTCACCTTACTTAAAAATAAAAAAAAAAGACAGAAAAAGTTCAAAGTAGAATAAGTAAACTTGTACCTGAATCAACTCATCTCCCTTATGTGACGAGATATAGAAGACTATGAATTACATCACTCCAGCAACAAAGACTCTGAGGAGACGTGATCGAAGTATGTAAGATCCTCTCAATGGATTTGAGAATGTAATTATGATTGATTATTTTGAATTTAATACTAATAACACACTAACGAACACTTACAAACTAAAAAGAAAACATATTAGAACTGTCATAAGAGCAAATGCCTCTATTATTCGGGTTGTAAATCCTTGAAATGACCTTCCCAATAATGCCATTAGTGTTCCTTCAATAACTGATTTCTAGAGTAAGTTACACTAGATTACCTCTGGAATACAAGAAATAGGCTAATCACAACTAGTGGTAAAATGTTGTGATGGTATGATTAAGGAAAAATGTATAATTTTTATTATTCTTTGTGTATAGTGGCGAACTGATTACAACCACAAATCTGAAGCTGCAAAGTCCCACACTCAGAACTATAAGTTGAAGTCTGTGGAAGATCTGTGAATAAGTGTAGGCATTCCAGGAAAACCTCCCGACAACAGACAAGGAAGATATGCCCTGGGAGACATGAACACAACCACTCAGCACACCATCAGATAATATGGGTGTTGCAGTCCTATCCAGAGGGTTACTTCTACATGAACACTTTGAATATCTACTTTGGATTTGTCAGTACCAAAAGCCACCTCACTCAGGTGCTATTCTGTCTCCGTCCTAGAAACCCTAGTGAGATTTTGGACAGGCAATTAATCTACGGAAAACATCGCCTTAAGTGGTGAAGGGAGCAGTAGATAACAATTCATTTACTTAATCTAAATTCTGCCTTCTGACTTTAACTTAGAATGAGGATCTTCACCTTGGAAGTACATCTTTATTGTCTAACGGAACTATCCCAAATTTACGTTTTTTTTATTTTTTGGTAATTCTTGTAAGTCCGTCAATTGAATGAATAAAAGGATATGGCGATTTCATATCCATATTTTTCCTTTATTTCTAAATTAGTGATATCGCTTGTTTGTATTCATGACAGTTATGCTTTAAGTGTTTTCGTATTCATTGCGAACTCATTTGAGCACAGGAAGAGAGGAGTTTCTTATAGAGCTAATGATTTTATTATTGGAGATTTATTAGTTTTCAAAAGATATTGTTTTTATTTGGGTATAAAGATTATTATAATATAATATTAAAATATACAAGTATTTTTATATAAAATATACGAATAATTCTTGAAAGTGATAAAGGAAATAGATTTATGGTAAGACCAAACGCCTCCAAAATTCCAAATGTTTGTTGATAAAACGGTTGTCCATTGTCTTGTTGTTGAGCTGATCGACGAGGTTACGATAGCAAATCCTCAGCCAACATTGTCACCAAAGTTCACTTTACGAAGCTTGTAGATATTGTAAGGATGCGTTCAATGTTTTAACTGTTACAACGATAATATAGATTTTTATAGGAGTTTGTAGAGACGATAAATTTAAGTAATTTCTTCCCTGTTCCTTTCAGCTCAAAGCGCTTCCTCGTCGGTAGTAACTTAACTCTCTCCCACCAACGAAGACTTGTATTACTTGAGATTACAAGTATGCTCCTCTTATGTAGATCTAAAGTATCGTCTAAATCATGGCATGCTGTATAGGCTCACCCTACTTCTAACTATACTCAGAACCCATAACCGAAATTGTTGTGGCCTAAATTACCTGGACCTGCAACCCACTCACTTTAACTTTGCCGACTAATAACTAAAATATTTTTTTTTCTTTTTTTTTTTTTACAGAACAACGAAGCATTTATGAGAAGAGGTGCATGGATCACAGTCGATTAGTAAGCACAAGAATGCTTAAATTAGAATGCCAAAATAGTCATATTAAAGTGTACATATATATACCCAAGCTCTGAACTAATTACTAAATGACACATTAAATGTTGGTACATTTTACTGGGGACCATCTTTTGTCAACAAATATCTTTTTGATAGAGCAATTTAGTCCTTGAGCAACTGTTTGTCCACCAATCTACAAACCTACCACATTCTCTAATCATAAACAATATCTATCAAAATATTTTGAGTGTATGTATTATTATGGCTAACTTGAAAAACGGCAGTGTAAGGAGGGTCGCAGGGGGACGTTAACCCCCCCTTCCCCGTTAGGTAAGTAGGTAAGGACACGGCTTGTAGGTTAGGTTAGGGGGGAAAGTTAAGGTTAGTTAATGTCCATTTTTGGGCTCAGCCATGTCCTCCTGATGGAAGGTTCCTTTAGGCAGCTTTCTAAGGGATGTTTAGCTACAGTGATACTCCCAGAGAATTAACCATAGGTCTCCAGAATTCTAACTGCTGGCACGAGTATCCTTAATATAACTTTAAAGATATTGCATGATAGCAGGGGATGTATTTTTTTATACGACACATGGCAATCTTCACCACGAATAGATTTTACTCTTTGAGGGGAAAGAATGGCGAAATGAAGGGGAGCCGTTATCAAGGTACCCGATGGATCCCCTCCCTGTACTACTACGGCGCCTTATTCCTTTCAACATAGCATTTAAGCACGGTGCTCTCGGTGTTGTTACTGTTTTTAAGGAATATTATCATGCAATCTCCAGCATCTTCATCCTCTTGAAAGTTGAGTATTTAATCTTTCCTGTGTATAATTTTCAGCTCCCTTCTCACAGTTAAATTAACATAGTTTAGGTGTGTTAAGTGGACCACTGCCATCCCCGGAGGCGGCCATTTTAGGACTGCTGTCGCACGCCATAAATGCTTTATTTAGTTAGTAGTGCGAGGTTCTCGGTATTTAGCTATAAAGAATTTTCTAGCTAGGCAAAATTATACTGGTGAAGATAGCATTACACATACCGTATATTTCCGCGTATAAGACGACCCTATATTCCAAAATTTAACCATTAAAAATGGGGGGTCGTCTTATACTACCGTTATAAAAATCACACCTCTAATTCTATGTCTGGTTTATAAGTAGGGTAGCCTAGGTTGAGGTGAGATAACCACCGACACACATGAAATGATTTACATTAATATATAAATGTATAATGAAAGTAATGAAACAATTTTTACCGTATATATTATTGGCATATCTACAAAAAGGGCATAAATGATAAATTCGAGGAATAATTCCAACTTTTAACCATACGAGCACAGCTGAGAAAATGTAAACATGGAGTATTGGTTGCTTTGTTAGCAACTTTTTCTCTCGCTAACCTTTCAGTAATTTTAATGCTATTGTTAATTACGATAGTAATAACATATAGGATATCATATTTATTTGTTTAAAAATTACTATTTTTAGCTGTAAATAACAATTTTGAATTACAAACGGTACAATCTTTATTTCTCAATAAAATTACGGTACATTACAGTATTACATTTAAAACCTAAAAATTTGTAAAACTTTATTTCCAATCAATATTAAACATCAAACATGTATAAATCTAACACCACTAAAACTCCTCACAGTTATCACTGTCTGTTTCGAAAAGCTGTTCGAACATATCACGAGATTTATCATATACGCCATCATCGTAAGGATTCCAGTCCGGTTCCGGTGAGTCGACTTTGGCTTCGTCGTCGCATTCGTACAATAAATCGTCTTTACTGCCATCCATGGCATTTGAGATCCCGTATTTTAAAAATTATTTTATGATACTTTCCACCTTCACATTATTATATGCTTTTATAACAAACTCGCAAAGAACATCAAAGAACATAACCTATATTTCATAAGATATCTGGTGTTGCAAAAGCTAGCCTAGGCTATACACAGATGGTTTTATGATTGAGCAGTCGTCTTATACTACCGATATGAGATAAATTCATAAAAATTTGCTCAAATTTTGTACCTCGTCTTTTATGAAGGTCGCCTTATACGCGGAAATATACGGTAACATTCATGGCAAAGAAGACTGGGTCTTCATTGATCACTTAAAACCTGATATCTCCTGCAAGATAGCACGCTTGCAGTTTGCCTCTCTATTTCACATGTATATGCTTTTTAGGGGGGAACCATGTGCCGCACATCTTTCATACTCGCTTGTACAATGTAATGCTAGTGCTTTTTTTATCTCCCGCGCTCTCCTGTAAATAGAAAAATCTGTTTAAGCTTGCCATTGTATGTTTCACATTTTTGGAATTTTTTATGCCATGGTTGCCCTCAACCATTTGTGTATAAGTTCATCATCTTGTTGAATAGTCACTTACGTTCACCTCGTCCTTCTGTTAATAGCTAACAGCTACCTCGCGACGCTACCAGCCCATTATTCATGTACCTTTTCTGTAATTCTTATTAGCATATTTGTAGGGGTTATGGTATCTCTTTACATGGGATAGTACAATTCATGTATGACTAAGCGTCTATCTTTCCCTCATTATAAAGAGATAGGTGGTGATAGTGGCCTCTCTTGGCTTTTACACAGATCAAAACTGGAACACTTCCAGGTCAGGGAAGTTACAGACCCTTCCAGTTTTGGTTCCAAGGAGACTTCCAACCATCTAATCAGTGAGCCTCCCTAATTGAAGGACTCATGTTTATATGAATAGGAAAAATACAAATTACTTTCAAAATTTGTTATTTTAGTTTAGAAAATTGTCATTTTATTTAAGAAAACTCCAACATTTTCATCTTGCCCTTCTCCAATGATAGTTGTTCTTTTATTTCAGATTTTTCATCTGAAAGGAAATAAACATCCAACACTTGTGGCAGGATTGTGTAAACTGCTGGATATATCTGCAAGAGATACTGGACTGGGAATAAGGGAGAAGGGTCTGTGTTGGTTCATGCTGCAAGATTTTGATGCACAGAATAGTGTTGGAGAGGATGTCATCCAGTGATAAAGAGAAGATAAGGAACTCTGAATCATTAGAATTTCCAATAAAAAGCGAAATGGAAGAATCCTTTTCACACGCTGCTTTCAATTTGGAAAATAATGATGTGGTAGACATTGCCGGGCTCTTTGAAGATGACTCTCTTTTCATGGATCCAGACATGGAATTCAAAGCAGAGCCAGAATTTGAAGCAGAGCCAGAAATATTTGAGTCAACCGAAGGTGACATGAAATATTCTTTCGACTCAGATGCATCAGAGAGTGAGGAGGATGTACAAATCAGCAAAAGGGAAGTCAATAAAGAGGAGGAGAAGAGTGTAAAGACAGGTGTGAAAGAGGAATGTGGCATACAGTTGGGATCCAGTAAGAAAGAGGACAAAGGAAAGGGAAGAGGAAGAGGGAAAGAATGTTTGCAGAATAAGGAGGAGCATATCGAAAAAAGTGGCTCTGAAAAACCTCTTTGTAAAAATAGTTATTCTAAATTTCACAGTGATGTTGGTATGATGTTTAGTGGGAATTTTAAAGAAAAACAATTAATTGGAGTACTTAAACCCACCAACACTCACAAGCTAATTCACACTGGAGGCGATTTCAGTTGCAAAGAATGTGGCAAAACATTTTCTACTGAAATTGGTCTTAAAGCACATTATGGGACTCACACTAGGAGGCGGTTATTCAATTGTAGTGAATGTGGCAAAGGGTTTTTTTGGAAAAAGGATCTCATAATACATTTGAGAACGCATGTTGGAGATAAGCCATTTAATTGCAGTGTCTGCGACAAAGCATTCTTTCAGAGAAGTCATCTTACAACGCATCATAGAATTCATACTGGGGAGAAGCCATTTAAATGCAGCTTCTGTGACAAAGCATTTTCTCAGAAAGACAACCTTACAGAGCATCATAGAATTCATACTGGGGGGAAGCCATTTAAATGCAGTTTCTGTGACAAATCATTTTCTCGGAAAGACAACCTTACAGAGCATCATAGAATTCATACTGGGGAGAAGCCATTTAAATGCAGTTTCTGTGACAAAACATTTTCTCAGAGACATCATCTCATAGAGCATCATAGAATTCATATTGGGGAGAAGCCATTTAAATGCAGTTTCTGTGACAAAGCATTTTCTCGGAAAGACAGCCTTACAGAGCATCATAGAATTCATACTGGGGAGAAGCCATTTAAATGCAGTGTCTGTGACAAAAAATTTTCTCAGAGACATCATCTCATAGAGCATCATAGAATTCATACTGGGGAGAAGCCATTTAAGTGCAATTTCTGTAGCAAAGCATTTTCTCGGAGACATCGTCTTACACAGCATCATAGAATTCATACTGGGGAGAAGCCATTTAAATGCAGTGTCTGTGACAAAGCATTTTCTGAGAGACATGATCTCACAAAGCATCATAAAATTCACACTGGGGAGAAGCCATTTAAATGCTGTTTATGTGACAAAGCATTTTCTCAGAAAGGCAGTCTAACAGATCATCGTAGAATTCATACTAAGGAGAAGCCATTTAAATGCAGTTCCTGTGATAAAACTTTTAACAGGAAATCACAAATGAAAAGTCATATGAAGATTTGTGCCAGAAAAAAATTGTAAGGAATTGGGGAAGTCGGGTTGAAAAGAAGAGATTCCTGTTACAAAGGGATTAAATTGCCATACTTCCTGGACTCTACAGTAGTTGTACTCTCTGTTGTTAGTTTAGTTAACTGGAATTGAGTCCATTCCTTTGCAAATGATTCTGTATGGAACTTTTACAAACAAGTTGAATGGAATTTTGATCAAGCAGCAGAAACATGTTTGACTGAATGAGATCTTCCTTGGTGATCAGCTTCTTGTGATGTTGTCATCTCTTGTTATTTAGTTTTGCACCTCCTCGTCATACAGTATTTAACAAAACTGGGGATACCTGAATTCAGTGATTATTGTTTGAAAGTCACTAACTGGCAGCTCACATTCTTCACCTTTCTAATGAGACTAGGTTTCTGGGACAATGCATTTTGAAACTTCACTCAATAGAAGATACAGTTCATTAAGCAGGATTTTAAGAATTTCTACTATTTTTTTAGCAAAATATCATCTCGATCATTATGGAAAAATTAACCCAAAAATCTTTAATTATGATAAAAATAGAAAATAGAAATACTTAATGTTCCTGACTTTTTAGCAACCACAGTTATGTATTTAATGTAAAGAATGCACCGGAGATGCAGTTGTGTGTGAGGTCTAACCGGACATCAACTGACAGTCTCATCATGGCACTCTCACAAGCAAGTCATCTGT